>NC_134484.1:233182610-233327610 GCF_040206685.1 Ascaphus truei | reverse complement strand
TGTGACCTTGGGCAAGTCACTTTATCTCTCTGTGCCTCAAGCACCAAAAACATAGATTGTAAGCTCCACGGGGAAGGGACCTGTGCCTGCAAAATGTCTCTGTAAAGTGCTACGTAAAACTAAAATGTCTCTGTAAAGCACTATGTAAAACTAGCAGCGCTATACAAGAACATGCTATTATTATTATTTACCTAATTGGGAAACCTATAAAACATAATAAACAATTAAAGAAAAAGCATTCTAAAGAAAGGATGCAACAAAAAAACAAACAAAGATGCCCAAAGCTACTTGCAATGTGACAAAAATACAAAGTGCAACACCTATATTCTCTTGAAAAAGTGTCATTTAATTCAACCCTTTGGCCAAAGCGTCTTAAGCCTGCTAGCCAACTTCACGGCATGACCGTTAGCATGTTCTAACACTCCCTGAGTTAAAATTCTTATTTACCTGTATAATTACAGGAAGAATGATCAGCATTGGATTTGTCATAACCCAGCAAAATGAAACTGACCTGCCGACTTGGAAAGTGGAGAGGGGTGAGCTTAAACCTTGGGGAAGGGCCACAAACCTCCCAAAAATAGCTGAGACCAGCTGCACATAGTTAGTAAACATACAGATACCCAACAAGCTCTGAGAAACCCCTACAATTACCACATAATATATATGTATATAAGTGTCAAAAGGAGTGCTAATAGGCATGGCTAAATGTATACAACAAAAAAACAAACAAAGATGCCCAAAGCTACTTCCAATGTGACAAAAATACACAGTGCAATACCTATTTATTCTCCTGAAAAAGGGTAATTTTGTTCAACCCTTTGGCCAAAGCGTCTTAAGCCTGCTAGCCAACTTCAAGACATGACCGTTAGCAGGTCCTAACACTCCCTGAGTTAAAATTCTTATTTACCTGTATAATTACAGAAAGAATGATCAGCATTGGATCTGTCGTAACCCAACAAAATGAAACTGACCTGCCAACTTCTAAAGTGGAGAGGGGTGAGCTTAAACCTGAGGGGGAAGGGGCCAGAAGTTGTCTATCAGGCTTTGGCCAAAGGGTTGAACTAAATGATCCTTTTTCAAGAGATTATAAGATGTGACGTGGAGGTAGCCAGCTTTCATAATAAAGGTGAAGCCCACCCAGAAACTCCCAAAAAATGTGGTTCTCTGTCGGCTTATCAGCCTAATAAGTCGTGGACAGTGTGTGTTTTATAACCCCCCATGTGCTTCAATAAACCTGGGACTTCGGGAGCGGACCTTTTTTAGTGGATATTTGGGTAAAACAGGATTAAAACAGGTGTAAAAGGTTGTGGGACAAAGGCGCTGGTTGTTCCCCCATTTGTCCCTAGGAAATATTGTGTTCCCTGCCAGCAAAGCTAAGTTTTATTCTCTGAATCCCGAGCCAAGGTTAGAAGAAGGAAATTCGATAAGCCAGGATGTCTGCATAGACATGTTGGATCAAAGGGAGGATGGAAGTCAAGAGGTGTTGGGCCATTTGGTGAGCGGGGAAGGGTGGAGTACCAGGCCTTGAGACAAAGGCTCCCCGCAGGTGAGACTCTTTGTTCTCCCAGACATGGTAGACCCTACCCAGCAGGAGGTATGGGGCTGGCAAGGAGAAGCCGTTGTCGTAGGCACAGTTCCCAATGGCCAGTTTGGATTTCCCACTTGCCGGATCCCTGAGACCCTCAACACACCCCTAACACACCTCCTCCTCTGATGCGTGCAGCAAGACGAGCCTGTAGTTTGTGATTGGCTGTTACAGTTAGTATCTGTTCTCTGATTGGTCGCCAGTCTCTCTTCCATGTTAAACATAGGACACTGAGGTCTATGTAAGGAGACTGCCCGACCAGAGAACCAGACAATCTTGGGACTTGGTCCAGAGAGGCACTAGCAGGCTTTCAAAAGTACTTTGCTCGGAATAGCAAAACACTTGGAATTGCTTCAGAAGCCTGGCCTAGCTGAGGACAAGTTCTACAGTTGTGGTCGAGTTCTGAGAATCACCAAAGATGCGGCCAGCAGGGAAAGCCAGGTATTTCTCCTGGAAACAGTACTGTGGTGTTCCTGGACGTGGAGCGGACAGGGTAAGCTGTCCTCAAGCAGGCGCCCTGCACCCAGTGAGGCTAGAGATTCCCCCGAGACCCCCAGTTAAATGTGTATTACTTGTATTTTGTGTTACATTGTATGTCGGTTTTACCAGAATAAACCCCATTTTATTCCACTACCTTGTCCTGCCTAGTGAATTGATCCCGGAAGGTAAAAGGTGGTAAGAGTACTGGTCTCCCGTGACACTATATATATATATATATATATATATATATATATATATATATATATATATATATATACTAGAATAGGGCAGCTATGGGATTTTCCAGCATATAGAGAGTTAATTTCCCTAGAGAAGCCAGCAGCATCTGCAAACTAATTGAGCAGGCTGAACTCCTGATTGCAAGGACAAAAGGGGAAATAGGGTACTCAACCCCAGTATAACTTCATCCAGAAATTAATTTATATCTTAGAAAAGCCCCATAATAGAACAAGTGGGAGTGGGTGCAAATAAAAATGACCTGTTAGTCATTCAAGGACATAAACAATAAAGTTTCCACTGGGAGTCATCCAAATCAGAGTACTCAGCTATAATAATCATAAGAAAAGTCTCTTACCCACTCCCACAATCTCTGGGGATCCGTAGTGGCATGCCAGCCATGGAAGGAAAGTCCAATAGTAGTCGAAAAACAGAGCAAATAACGCACAGCCAGGGAGTCAGGTGGTGAATAAAAGTAAATTCCATTTATTTCAGTGCATGACTGATAAAATCATCACCCCAGGGGGAAAAAAACACACAACCTTCTACGCGTTTCGGACCGGTGGGTCCTTTATCAAGGTCCGAAACGCGTAGGAGGTTGTGTGTTTTTTTCCCCCTGGGGTGATGATTTTATCAGTCATGCACTGAAATAAATGGAATTTACTTTTATTCACCACCTGACTCCCTGGCTGTGCGCTATTTGCTCTGTTTTTCTACTACTATTGAACTCCTGATTGCGCATGGAGTTTTAAGAGGAAGGAAGTGACTACACAGTGAGAGACTGACTGCTGTTCCCAGAGAAGGGGGACAGAGAATAGTTCTCCCCAGCTATGTGATGCTGGCACAGTCCCCTAGGCTCGCTGGACGGTGGTTGCGGATCCTGCTGGGACTGCCTGGGTTGTTAATCCCAGGAAGAAGGAAGGCGAGAGACCATGCTGAAGATGTCCTGTCATTTTACTTATAGAGGAGAGATTCTCTGAGCTCTCGTGGGGCTGAGCTTCCCTAGGAACAAAGTCCCCAAGTCTGTGCTGAACTGGGGACATCTGCTCCAAACCCTGGAATAGCAGATAAGAGAAACACTATATTGCTGTGTGCAGAGACTGTATATGGCTGTCTATTATAGTACCTGTTTTGGGGTGGTAACCAGCTTAGCTGTCCATCCAGTTAGTAAGGGTTGAAGCTGAATGTGTAGTTCGTCTCCTAAGAGAAGTAGGCATTTATTTTATGATTTTGTTTTAATTTAAAGGGCCTGTGGGCCTGTGAGTGTATTATTTAATCCTTGTAAATAAACCCCATATAGAGAAATACTACATTTCCTGCCTTAATCTGGGATACAAGATCCTATGCTGTGATGGAGACATCACAATATATATATATATATATAAATATATGTATAAAACGAAAATAGCCGTGTTAAGCAATACTTGCTCGACCTGAGGAAGAGAGGAAAACTCTTGAAAGCTTGTCCTATAACATACATTGCTAGTCCAAATAAAAAAGGTATCACCTAACACTGAAGAACTCATTTTATTCTACATATATGTGTATATATATAAGGGGATGGTATAGGAGGGTGTATATGTTGTCAGATATGAGGACAGATATAAGCGGATGGTAGAGGAGGGTGTATATGTTGCCACTCAATTATTGCAGGGTTTCTGCTATAATTAAGCTCCAGGGAGATGCAGTGTATAATTCTGGATTGTTGCACTTCCTATTGCTTGTGTTTCAGGTCCCTGGGGCGAAGCACTTGGAGAGTAGGGTGGGACAGTGCTCCACTAGACATTTTGGAGATTTGCCAGGGAGAATCCAGATCGGGACTTTTAGCTCTCCCTTGTCTCACACAGCTGCAACTGCTAATGAAGAGAAGCAGCTGTTAAAATCTGCCTGTGTGCAGAGCAATACAGACCAATGTTATTTTCAAAGACACTTGTGCTAAGAGAGCTGTTTTGTGCTTGCAAAAAGCCTGTATTAGGTTGGTAAACGGGTAAGCCATCCACCTGGTAGATAGGACTTACCAAATGTGTAGTTAATGCTTGGTGGAGCAATGATTTTGTTTGTTTTGATTTATTTGTATTTTCTGCTGTAACATCTGAATGGCAAAATAAACAGGCCAAAGCTTTATTTTTCACCACTGTGTCTTTGGACTGTCTCCCCTACCTGGAAGGCTGTGTGAAAATGGTGATCGCTGTACGAAAGGTACATATCAAAAGGGTACTTTTGTCACAATATATATATATATATATATATATATATATATATATATATTCACAGTGGTGAAAAATAAAGCTTTGGCCTGTTTATATATATATATATATATATATATATATATATATATATATATATATATATATATAATCCAAAAAACAGCCTGCACTCCACTCGAAAGTAAACAAAGTTTGGTGCTTATCCCATAACACAATAATAGACCATACGATACCGGTATACCGGTTGAAGCACGACACCACCTTGAAAAAGGTCCCACTGGGGGACCGAAACGTCATTTTTTGTGTCACTTTTTCAATTCAAAGAACTTGTGATCAACTTACCTGTGTGCTGTCCCTTGATGTCGTGCTTCATCCGGAATCGTATGGTCTATATATATATTATATATATATTGATGCTCACACCACGTTGTAGCATCTTAAATAAATAATACACTAACAGGCCCACCGTCCCTTTAAGTCAATACAAAACATAAAAATAAAACCTATTCACTCTAGGGAAAACTAACACTGTAGGTTTAGCCCTTACTAACTGGATGGCTACCTAAGCTTGTTCCAAACCCCAAAACAGTACTTTTATGACTGAGAAGATAAAGTCTGTACACAGCAATAAAGTATTTTGCTTATTTGTTAGTCCAGGGATTGGAGCAAACGTCCCCGCTTCAGCATGGTCTCGTGTCCTTTTCCCTAGGGGACATCGGCCCCACGTGAGCTCAGAGAATCTCTCCTCAGTAAGTCCAATGCCAAGGACAGAACATCCTGCTTCAGCATGGTCTCTCATCCTTCCTTCTTCTTTCTGGATTAATGACCCAGGAAGTCCCAGCAGACTCTGCGACCACCGTCCAGTGGGTCTAAGGAACTGTGCCAGCCTTCCTTCTTTAGCTGGGGAGCACTTTATATCTCTCCCCACCCCTCCCCCCTTCTCTGAGGAAGGCAGTCTATCTGTGTCTCTCTGTGTATAGTCACGTCCTGACTTTTAAAACTCTATCAGCAATCAGGAGTTCAGCCTGCCCAATTAAATTGCAGCTGCTGGTTTTTCTAGGAGATTAACTCTCTGTGGCTTCTCCATTTTGGCTTTATTTTTGTTAAATAAATCATGACACAGTGTAATATGTCACGTGTTGTTCTTTATCTGAGGTTGTATTTACCTAATTTTAAGACCTGCTAAGGAACAGATAGATGATTGTTATTATGTCCTGATATGTAAAATTAATTCAAAGAGGGTGTACTTTCTTTTTCACAAAACTGTATATTTATATACAGTACACTGATTCATGGATCTTGTGATTTTTTAAATTGTTTGTTTAATTGACTTACTGATTGATTGCTCTGTTTGTTATTTAACACACATTTGTTTAATTGACTAACTGATTGATTAATTGTTCTGTTTGTTATGTAACACACTTTTTGTATGGGTATATATGTCTGACACGATCACCATGTCTGTGCACTCCCTTGAGAAAGGTCCCTCTGTGAGGACCGAAATGTCGATGTGTGTGCCACGTACTTCAATACAGTTTTTTTTTCAGTGCCCAAGCTGAGCCGCGCTCACGCTCGGCAGTGAGCCCCTGCAGCCGCAATGAGAGTGGCTTTAGCAGGGGCTCACACACGCTTCCGCAGGCATGCGGAAGCGTAGCCGACAAGTCAATTTTAGTTTCGGCGCTCACGGGAGAGCAAGGCCGGTCACGTGAGCGGTTCGCCCAATGAGGGCGAACCAGCTCCGTGACGTCACTGGCCCGCTCCCCCGACACACCCACGAACGGCGCTTGAACTAAGTACAGGGAAAGCACCCACTTTCCCTCAGCCTCAGCGCGCCTCCGCATGGCTAAAGTCACTATGGACTTAGCCTTAGAGGTAAGATAGATAAGGTGTTTAGAACTCCAGTTCTAAATAAGATGTTAAAATAAATATATATATATATATATATATATATATAGACACACAACGAATACTGCTAATAACAACCGTCAAATATGACAATGTCACAAGCCAAGTGAAAAAAACTAACAATAGCGCTCTAAACACACCCTAAATGTGACAATATACAATTCAACCACATATGTGTAAATAATAAAGCAGTGTGATAATAACAATCAAGTGATCTAAAGAAAAAATTAAGAAACTTAGAAACAAACTGCAACCCTTGATAAAGACTGTTCCACTCGTCTTGCACCTGGTGATCCTCCAACAAATCAGGGGAGTTTGTCTCGTAGTTATGAAATAAAGAAACACTACATAGTGTAATACTGTTGTGAATAAATTTGTGCAAACAAAGCTCAAAATGACTACTCACAATAAAGCAGTCAAATTCAGGCAGTCATCCAACTTAAGGGGTGGATGTTCCCTGTGTATACAGCAGCCACCAGCCCCCAACCTCCAAGGAGAAAAAAAGAAGAAAAGAGACCATATAGTGCAGATGGTATTTAGTATTAAAAGGGATTAAAAAAATGCAGGCTTTCACTTCATATGATCGAGGTAGGCAGTATGATATTATAGGTAGTGGGTGCTCATCTGGTCGCGATCATTTTATATATTTTTATATTTAGCAGCACTGTTTGCCCAGCCCCCTGGGAGATTTTCTCTGTGGCTACCGTGTGGTGCTGAGGCATACCTGTGGGTTCAGGAGAGCTGAGCTGATCTGCGATGATCTGCGATGATATGGAGATCAGTACAGGCTTTTGATGTCATCTGTAGTTCTTTCCTTTAGTGTTAAGCGCCTCCAGCTTCAGGGGGGGCTCTGATAGTACCAGAGACAGTTCTCTCTTAAGCACATCTTCCATACGCCACATGCACTGACTCAATCCAGGCTGGTGTATAATTCAAATAGGGGGTTTATTTAGCAATCACTGCATCAGATCTTTACAGCGGTGCCAGGGTTCAGAGGGTTCCAACCTCTAGATGGTGCTTGACCCTGATAGTATAGGGTCATCTTCATAGGTCAGATGTTCCCTTAGCCACAAGGCTGAGGGTGAGCATGCTCATCACACTTTTTGAGAGACTCACAACTATCTGCTTCCTCTCTCCTCCAGAGCAGGAACATGACTCCTCTCTTCCAGAGCAGAAGCAGGACTAATACTGTACTAAATGTGGTAGTCCCCTAATTAGAATAGAAGGATTGGCTCATGGTCTATACCTATTCCTGATAGGCTTACACAGGCCATGAGTCACCACCTTACTCCTGTCCATCACAGAGGAACATAGGTGGAGCACAAATATTATAGAATTAACACCATATAGCCTGCAGCTAGCAGGGTTTACA
This sequence comes from Ascaphus truei, assembly GCF_040206685.1. NCBI lineage: Eukaryota > Metazoa > Chordata > Amphibia > Anura > Ascaphidae > Ascaphus > Ascaphus truei. The sequence goes on along the minus strand of NC_134484.1, from coordinate 233,319,824 downwards.
TAACAGGGTGGGGAAAGATAGGCAGAATATACATACCCTGCAACATATATATTTTATTACAAACGAATATTATTTTTTATTTAAATGAAACTCTCTCAATTTTAACTTATCCGACCATTTATCGGGTTGAAACATGCACTATAGTGCGTGGTGGTCCGAGATTGTCCGCTCCAAGGGTCCCTACTATGTTAATCCTACCAACCTGTTTGTAAGAGAAGCGCAATAAGAGAGGCTGAATCAGTCACTCTACCTGCATGCCTCCAACAGGCGATTGTGGTTTAAAAAAAATATATAATACTAAAGTATTGCAGCAGGGGGTCTCCGGAGCTGAACCGCATTGATTTCAGCCTAGGGGACCCCCTGCTTCCCGAGATAAAGGCCCCGGTATGGGGTACCAGTATGCTTGCAATGTTAAAGGCCTCTGGTAACGTGACATGGAGGATTTTAATATTGCGGGAATACCGGCACCCCATACCGGGGCCTGTATCTCAGGATGCAGGTGGTTCCCGAGGCTGAAACCTATGCGGTTAAGCTCAGGAGACCCTTGCTCATGCACACAATGAATAAAAATAAAATGTAAGCAGCTTCATTAACTTAGCGGCTAACCGCTAAGGCAGTGAAGGGGTAAAATCAGACTACGGTTTATTGGGGGCAGACGGGTGAGTGAAGGGTGTAGTAGCCCCAGGATGGGTGGTATGGCCTCTCAGTAGTAACCACTATGGTAATGAAATGGTTAATCCTCCCACTACCCAACGGGGCCTGACCACCCACCCTGTGGCAACTACCCCTTTCACTCAATCTCTCTACCCACAATAAACATTAAAATACATACTACCTACTGTACCAATACACAACCCACCCCTTGTAACCCCAGCAACCTCCTAACACATACATTACATTAATGGGCAACATTTCTATTATCCAGATATGGATAATAGTACATTTGCTCATTTATAATAAAACATTAACCAGTATAAAGTACTTAAAACTTGCACTTACCACTGCCAGATGAAGGCTGTTCTCATCATCATCACCGTCCTTGTCCCTCCATTGTCAGCAACAGTACAATAAAAGAATACAATCTAATGGCCCCTAACCCCTTAATTACTTTAGTGATTAGTAACCATTATAGTAATAAAGGGGTTACCCACCATTCCCTAATACCCACCGGAGGCCTAACCACCCACGCAGGACCCACTACAAACACTACCCATTGATTGGCACAGTGTTAAAGCATGCCCATATACTATACATATGGGCATGCTTTAACACTATAGCACCCACAAGGATGGCCACTACCTAGATCTGGTTTTCACTATAAACTTCTCTCTCACTGATTTCTCCATTTCCCCCATCCTCTCTCTGACCATCACCTCATCTCATTTTCTCTCTCTCGCTTCTCCCCTTCTCCACCTCCATCTACCCCTCGGTTCTGCAGAAACCTGCGCTCTATTAACATACCAGCTTTTGATTCCACTTTACGGTCCTCCCTCTCCTCTCTCAGCCCTGCTTCAGATCCTGACAACCTGGTCAGGAACTACAACTCTGCTTTATCCTCCTCTCTTGATCTACATGCCCTGCATTCTCTCTGCCGTCCTCGCCCTTCTAACCCTATATCCTGACTAAATTCCCTCACGCGCATTCTGCGTTCCTCTACTCGTTCCTCTGAATGCCTCTGGAGGAAATCTCATACACTCACAGACTTCCGTCACTACAAATTTATGCTGTCCTGTTTCAACTCTGCCCTCTCTCAGGCTAAACAAACCTACTTTCCTCACTAATCAACAGGCACAAGTCTAACCCATGCTGACTCTTCTCTGGCTTTGGCTATCTTCTCAAACCACCCTTAGCTGCCTTTTCTTCTTCTTCTTCCTCCATCTTACCTCAGGACTTTGCTGACTATTTTAAGGAAAAGGTGGAATCCATACGTTAGAACATCCCATCTGTTGCCTCCTCCTATCCTACACTGCTTCCTAACTCTCCTCCTGCCTTCCTTGACTCTTTTTCCACTGTCTCAGAAGAGGATGTGTCAATACTGATCTCATCTTCTCCCTCTACCTCTTGCCCTCTTGATCCCATTCCCTCCCATCTCCTAAAACATCTTGTTCCGAATATAACCTCTACGCTCACACACATATTTAACACATCCCTCTATTATGGTACCTTGCCCTCCTCCTTCAAACATGCAACCATTATACCATTACTCAAAAACAGCAAGCTTGACCCTACCTGTCTTTCTAAATATCGACTGGTCTCCCTCCTGCCTTTTGCCTCCAAACTCCTTGAATGTCTTGTATTTTCTCATCTGCTCCACTTTCTCAACACCCATTCTCTCCTTGACCCTCTACAATCTGGCTTCCACACTGCTCACTCGACTGAAACAGCCCTCACTAAAATAACTAATGACCTCCATGCTGCCCAAAACAGAGGTCATTACACTCTGCTCATATTACTCGACTTCTCTGCAGCATTTGACACAGTGGACCACACTCTTCTCCTCCACGTTCTCCATACTCTTGGTATTCGTAACAAAGCTCTTTCCTGGATCTCCTCTTACCTCTCCCATCGTACTTTCAATGTCTCTTCTGCTAACACCTCCTCCTCCTCCATAGATCTCTCTGTGGGGTGCCGCAGGGTTCTGTACTGGGACCTCTTCTCTTTTCTCTGTACACACTTTCCCTAGGTGACCGAATCACATCCCTTGGTTTTAAATATCACCTGTATGCTGACGACACACAAATTTACTTCTCAACCATTGACCTTACACCAGCTGTACAGACCAAAGTCTCAGACTGCCTCTCTTCAATATCATCCTGGATGGCCCTCTGCCAACTTAAACTTAACATGACAAAAACAGAGCTCCTCATACTTCCTCCCAAACCTGACCTTATTACCTCCTTCCACATTGCTGTTGGAAATACCATCATTCACCCAGTAGCCCAAACACGCTGCCTAGGGGTCACACTCCACTCCTCTCTCACATTCTCCTCTCACATTCAAAATGTCTTTAAAACTTGACGCTTTCTCCTCCGCAATATTACAAAGATATGCCCTTTCCTCTGTTGCTCGACTACTAAAACTCTGACTCAGGCCCTCAATCTCTCCTGTCTTGACTACTGTAACCTCCTGCTGTCCGGCCCTCCTGCCTCTCACCTGTCTCCCCTACAATCTATCCTCAACACTGCTGCCAGAATCACTCTACTCTTTCCTAAATCTCTCAGCGTCTCCCCTCCTGAAATCGCTCTCCACGCTTCCTATCAAATCCCGTATTACACATGCAATTCTCCTCCTCACTTTTAAAGCATTACACTCTTCTGCCCCTCCGTACATCTCAGCCATAATTTCTCGCTATGCAACATCCCGACTCTTGCGTTCTGCTCAAAGATATCTTCTCTCTGCCCCCTTTGTATATAAAGCCATCTCCCGCCTTAAACCTTTCTCACTGACTTCACGACATCTCTGGAATGCCCTTCCCCTCAATACCCGACTAGCACTCTCTCTATCCACCTTTAAGGCCCACCTTAAGACACACTTGCTTAAAGAAGCATATGAGTAGCACCGTAGATATTACTAGACACATGATGCATAGAGCTCGGCCCCCTGCAGAAGCACTTACCAAAATTTCCTCCTCTGTCTCTGTACGTTCCTACTACATACCAATTAGATTGTAAGCTCCTCAGGGCAGGGACTCCTCTTCCTAAATGTTATGTTTATGCCTGAAGCACTTATTCCCATGACCTGTTATTTATATTATTTGTTATTTATATAATTACCATGTGTATTACTACTGTGAAGCGCTATGTACATCAATGGCGCTATACAAATTATGACATGGCTAAAAAAAAAACAAGCCCAAATTAAAATACAGTATTATTACATAGAAAAAAACTCCATTACAAATGCCAAAAAAACTATTGATTGGCACAGTGGCACACCATAGATCTGTCTCTATGCCAGGCAGTATGCAACCTGCCTATAACCAAAACAAACGTCAAATTAAAAACACATTCATTTTGAATCCAGAAAATGCCAAAATAAAACAATTGATTGGCACGGTGGCACATCCATGCTCTGTGGGCATTAGCTACCACTATGCCAAGCAATGGGCAACCTGCAAAAAAATAAATACAGCTCAACCCCGTTATAGCGCAATCCGCTATAACGCGGCTCCTCTTATAACGCAGTTTGAGTGTGGACTCTCCCCCCCTCCTCCCGATTGGGTGCACGGCAGCGATTTTTTCCAAAAATTAGCACGACCCTGGTTATAGCGCAGTCGGATCGGGTGGCCCCCAAAGACCACGTTATAATGGGGTTGAGCCTTGGGGCATGCGCGTGAACTGGTAGAAGCCCAGAGGGCAGACGAAGGTAGTCTTCTCCTGGTCTTCTTTACTCATCGGTACCTGGTAGTACCCAGATTGCAAGTCCAAAACACTTAACCACTGGCTCCCATTTAGTGTGTTGAGAATCTCTTCGATGCGAGGAAGAGTGTATTGATCAGGTATGGTATGGTTGTTCAGTGTCCGGTAGTCGGCACACAATCTTACCATTCTTCATCTGCCGGGAAGGAAAGCCGGAACTGTAGACGCGCGCGGGGTTCTGCCACGGCGGCGCGCATGTGCAGCAGGGCCTGCAGGGAGAGAGGAGAGGCCACGGGACCGGACGCCTTGCGCCCCGACGGCAGAGGTAAGAGCCGAAACGGACGCCATGGGTAGCGGCATTACAGTACCCCCCCCCCTTCAGGGTCGGACTCCGGATGATCCATACCAGGTTAGGCGGAAATTTGAGATGAAATGCCCGGACCAGCCTGGGAGCGTGTACCTGGACTTGCAGAATCCATGCCCTCTCTTCGGTTCCAAAACTCCTCCAATGCACAAAGTACTGGAGACCTCCTCTTGAGATACGAGAATCCAGGATGGACTGTACCTCAAACTCTTCTTGTCCATTGACCAGTCTGGGGTGAGGTGCGCTGTGTCAGATCTGAGAATTGGGTATAAATGTTTTTTTTTTTTTCCACAAAAAGGTTTTTATTATTGGATTACAGTACATTGCATACAGTGTCTACCAACCCGCTATCTTTCTTTATTGTACCATAACCCAATTTTTCTTTTTTCCGCCGTCCTCCGTTTTAACACAGACATACCGGGTAGACTCACTCACGAACCTAACAAACCAGACGGACACAGAAAAAGGGGGGGGAGGGATGGGGGGAGGGGGGCGAGCTCATTGTCTTCTCTGTGTTCACCGAATCCATTCTTGTCTATACTCAAAGGGGCAGCTTGTACCTGTGGGCGTTCTACTTACCGTCTGCCCTACCTGTTCCCTTTTTACACGTCGTCTGTACTGGTTCCTCGTAGGAGAATGCATCTATTTATATTATGGCATGATGGTGGTGGCATCCACCCCCGGGATGTCCGAGTGGTCCAGCCACTTGGTCCAAATTTTCAAAAAATTTATGCCGGTGTCGTTGACCAGACTCGTCAACTGTTCCATCTGGCAAATATACCAGATTCTGTTCCGAATTTTTGTAATTGTGGGTAAGTCTGGGAGCTTCCACAAAGCTGCGAGTTCGCACCTCATGGCTGTTGCAAAGTGAGCAATCAGTTTTTGCGCCGGTCTGCCTATTCCCCGAGTGCGCCTGCCTAGCAGGAACAGCCAAGGGTCCAGGGGGACCGGTCGTCCGAGAATACTCGTTAGCCAATCCTGGATTTCCTCCCATAGAGGAGCCACTTTTGGGCAACTCCACAGCATGTGAAGCAAGTCTGCCTGTTCCCCACATTGTTTTGGGCACAATGGAGGGTAACCTTTGACAAACTTTGCTAATCGTGTTGGGGTGAGATACCACCTCATTAGGACTTTATATGCATTCTCCTTCAAGGTGGTGCATATAGAGCTTTTCGCTGCTGCCAGTACTATTGTGGACCAGTCTTTGTCTTCTAGCATCTCCCCTAAGTCTGTTTCCCATTTAATTCTATAGTTAAGTTTAGTGTCAACGTCCTGTCCAGGGCAGACCACCTCTCTGTATATCCGAGAAGTGAGTCCCGATGTGTCCGTGCCTCTGGAACACAGCTGCTCAAAATTTGTGCGCTTGGGGCGTTTGGGAGTTTTCATTTAAAATGCTCGCACCTGGAGGTATCTAAAAAATTCGGAATTGGGCATCTCTGTTTCTGATCGAATTTGTTCAAATGTTTTGAAGACTTGGTGTCTCTCCAGGTGTAGTAGCCTAGTAATACCTTTTGCTTTCCTGACCGCAAGGTTCTTGCGTAACATACCCGGAGCGAAATTAGGGTTCCCCGTAATCGGGGTCATAAGCGTGTTCTGGGTTGTCAGGGCACACTTATGTTTGGTGTTCTCCCAAGTAGCCAAAGAGCATTTCACTGCGGCCAGCGGTTCACTTAAGGTCTGTTGTATCTTTTTGGGTAACCAAATTAGATCCTGTATCTCTACGGGGTCACAGCAAGCCTTTTCCAACTCAACCCACCTCCGTATGCTAGGTTGCATGTGCCACTGAGTAATTTGGGATAATTGTGCCGCTTTGAAGTACGATATCAAGCAAGGTACCCCCAAACCTCCTCTAACTGTTGGCCTTGTAAGGATGCTATTTTTTATACGTGGTTTTTTATTACCCCAGACGAATTTCACCAAAGAGGACTGTAAACGGAGGATGTCGTCTCTGATCACTTGTATCGGAAGGGTCTGAAACAGATACAAGATTCGAGGGAGGAGATTCATCTTAAGGCACTGGATCCTGCCGATCCACGAAATTGTGTGGCCTGACCAGATCCGTAGATCCTCCTTCAGAGTCCTAATTAGCCTGGGGTAGTTGGCTTTGTAGAGGGCGTCGTAGTTTTTGGTTATATAGATACCTAGATATTTTATGGAGGAGGTTTGCCATTTGAAATTAAAATTCAGTTCAATCAATTTTTCCGTGACCTTTGGCAGGTTGATATTTAGTGCTTCTGATTTTGTCTGATTGATTTTGAATCCCGAAATCTTATTAAAATTATCTAGCAGACTGAAGACATTTGGCAGAGAGGTAAGGGGTTTGGATAACATTAGTATAATGTCATCTGCATACAGGGCCACTTTGTGTGACTGATCCTTAATCTGTATGCCTATTATATCGGGGGAGTTGCGGATGTGTGCCGCTAGGGGTTCTATGCATAATGCAAAAATGAGTGGGGACAGGGGGCATCCCTGTCTGGTGCCACTCTTTATAGGAAAGTCATCTGACAGGAAGCCCTGGTGTCTGACCTTCGCCATCGGTTCCCTGTAAAGAGCCAGAATAGCTCCCAATATTCTCCCCCCTATGCCGAACACTCCCAGCGTCTCTGTGAGATAGGGCCAATCAATGCGGTCGAAGGCCTTTTCAGCGTCCAGACTCAATGCCATAGACGGGATGTGTTTTCTATGTGCCAAATCAATTAAATCTATTATCCGTCTGGTATTGTCTGTAGCTTGCCTCCCGCATATGAACCCTACTTGATCTGGGTGGACCAGCTTCGGCATGACTAAATTCAGACGGTTAGCTAGCAATTTGGAGAAGATTTTGGTGTCTGAATTGATGAGAGATATAGGCCGGTAGCTTTTGCAATCCGCTGGGTCCTTTCCTGGTTTGGGGATCACTGTTATAGACGCTTGGAGCATTTGGCCAGGGATAGGGGCACCATCTAAGAATGAGTTGAATAGTCGGGCCAGGTGAGGCACTAATTTTTTCCATAATTTTTTATAGTACAGGTTAGAGAAGCCATCTGGGCCTGGGGCCTTGGACGGCTTTAGTGCTTTTATTACCTCTGATATTTCCTCACCTGAGAAGTCTACCTGTAATGCCTCCCTTTCAAATCTGCTCAGGCTGGGTAGTTTTGCCTCCATTAGAAATGTCCTCAGCTGCCTATGAGTGTTCTCACAATGGGAGACCTTCGCCCCATCATATAGGGTCTCATAGTAATTTTTAAATGCCTCTACAATTTGTTTGGGATCAGAAGTAAGGTCACCTTTCTTGGTTCGAATGGCTTGAATATGGAAATTACGGTTACAATTTTTGAGTTTATTGGCAAGTGGGGTATCTGGCTTGTTCGCTTTCTCATAGTATCGTCGCCTAGACCAGGTCAGCTCTTTCTCCGCTCGGGAGGACATCAATAAATTTAGTTTTGTTTTAGTGTCGCGCCAGGCCTGTAAGGTCTGCGCTTGTTTGTTATTTTTGTGTAGGACAGAGAGGGCTGTTAGCTCTGATTGGAGAATCTTAATTTTATTTTCCCTTGCTTTTTTCCGCCTACTTGCTATTCCTATGAGCTCCCCGCGGAGAGTCGCCTTATGGGCCTCCCATAGGATGGATTGAGATGTCACACTACCGACATTCTCCTCAAAATAGACCCTGATTTTATCCCTTATTGCCGTTTCAATTTCGGGGATTTTTAGCAGAGATTCGTTTAGCTTCCATGTCGCTCCTGGTCTGTCTAGTCTGAAGTCTGTGCACCGCAGCTCGATGGGTGCATGATCTGACCATGAAATATCATGGATGCCCGTATGGGAGATCTGCGAAACCATTCTATTGGACACAAAGAGGTAGTCTATCCTGCTGTATCTGTCATGTGGATGTGAATAGAATGTGTACTCCTTCTCTCCCGGGTGTTGTTCCCGCCAGATATCTACCAGTCTGTTTGTCTTGAGACCTTGGGTCCAGATTGCTCTGCTTTGTGTGTGTTTCGGTATTCTGGGCGTGCACCTGTCGGCATTCGGATCTAGAGTGAGGTTAAAATCCCCACCTAGTATCACCCCGCCTTGTGCCACTCTATGTAGGGTTGTAAAGAATTTTGTGAAGAAGGTATCAGCCCCTTCGTTGGGAGCGTAGACATTGGCTATTGTGAGGGGTTGACCACCCACCTCACCTACTATTATTAAGAAACGCCCGTTCTTGTCTTTTTTTGTTAGAGTTGTGTTAAACGCCAGGCGGTTGTGTAACAAGGTTGCTACCCCTCTCTTTTTAACATTGGCTGATGCAGAGAGCCATGTTCTATATCTGGTGTCTAGATATTTAGGGGAACTGGTCTTTGAGAAGTGGGTCTCTTGGAGTAGTATTATGTCGGGGTCTTGTCGTCGGTAGTCAGTAAATGCTATTTTCCTTTTTAGGGGGCTATTAAAACCTTTTATGTTGTGCGATAGGATGGTGAAATCCTTACCCATTGATGTTTTCACTATGGAATGCTGCGTTGCCTCTTGCTATCCGGGTCATGTTGTGTTTCAACGTATGGTTCAGTGGACTGCTTTGGATATTGCTCATCTGTATAGGAGAGAAACATTGGGGTACACACAGTGGGGACATGGGAGAGACAACAAATAAACCTTGGTAACTTTCGGCGACATCAGGGGACCGAGTCCCCCTGGACGCCTGAACTGCCCCTCGTGGGGTTCCGGTTCGGGTGGGCCCACCTCTGACCATGTCAGGCTGAGCTTGACCCGTTTCCACCGGCCCACCGGGGTCTTTCATGGGTCCCTTGGGGTCTAACCCCCAAGTATCCATGAGGAGACTCATGCCGACGGCAAAGGGGCAAGCACCCTCCCCCACACCGTTTTTAAAACATAGTTAATGGCAAATCTTCGTAGCCAATACGACCGTTCAGCATCCCCAGGACCGCAGGCAGCGTTGTTGTGAGTGTGACTTATCTGTGTGGGGTACTCTTCCTACTTCTATGTTCCTGCCCTCTGCGGGGGTCTCTCTATTACTTGTTACCTACATGGGCCTGTGGGTAATGTACTCCCCTCCCTCTACGCGGTCTCTTGCTGGGACTCTTCCTTCCGGTGTGTGTGTCCCAGTGTTCATGCACCCCTTTGGCTGCTCTGTGTCCTCTGTGTGGAACTATTGGGGCCTACGCTGGGTATGCTCCCTCTCCCTACCTCCCTTGGAGTGCTGTCGCTGCCTGCCCGGGCTATGTGTGGGTCTTATGCCCCTGCGATTTGTCCGGGATAACTGCTTTTCCGGGTCTTGCTGCGGATTTGGCGCTTCTGAGTGACGCGGCTCTTCACTTCCCCAGCCGGTCGCCTCTACCAAGATGGCCACGCGGCCATATCCGGTGACGTCCTTCCGGTCTTTGGTCTTTAGCCGCCGGATGTCGATGGGAGCGGACGTCTTCCCGCGCTGGGCTCTTCTTCTTCCGGCCGTGCAGCTTTCGTCCCACCATGAGTTACGATGCCGCCATCTTCCTTTGGTGCATGCCACGTGCCTCTTCCGGGTTGCAGGGCAGCCAGTATCACCAGCATTGCAGGTAGGTTTCTTCTTTTTGTTTCCCCCCCCAGGCTTGGCTTGAAACCTTGGGGCAGCGTGTACATGTCTGTTATTGAGTAGGTGGTGCTGTGGCATTATGAAGTCCACTTCTGCTGCTCGGTGCTCCTAGGTGCTAGCGGCCTTGTTAAACCAAACTTCGTGCCATAACTTGTAGGCAAACAAACAGATTCATAATGTACAGTTCATTTGACAGGACTTTATTCACTCCTTCTCCTGTTCCGTAGTAGCTCGGGTCTTCCGGGATGTGCCGGCCTGTTGCCACTCATTGTCCGGTTCTGCTTCTTTCCGTGGGCTCCTGGCGTCCCCCGTTGTTACCCCCAGCCTGCGCAGGAATTCATCCCCTTCCTCTGGGTTTTTCATCGAGGTGGCCCTTCCGTTCCTAATGACTAGCAGTCCGAACGGAAAGGTCCACCTATATCGGATCGCTCTATCTCTGAGGAGGCGGGTGATCGGTTGTAGTTTCAGGCGTCTGGCCAGGGTCAGAGGGGACAGGTCTTGAAAGAGTTGTAGGGAGACCCCCTCAAACTTACAGGCTTCGTCCCCACGGGCTTTTGTGAAAATTGCCTGCCTGGTGCGGAAGTAATGCAACCGAGCAATCACATCCCTCGGTTGTGCATTCGCCAGCGGCTTGCTCCTTAAGGCTCTATGGCATCTATCCATCATTAATTCTGCCACTGGGGTGTCGGGGAGCAGCGTCGCCATCCATCTTGTGAGGAACTCTTCTATTTCCCCAATGTCCTCGGGTATGCCGCGGACACGGATGTTACTCCGTCGGTCCCGGTTCTCTGCGTCCTCCTGGCGCTCGGCCAGCTCTGTAATTTGGTGTTGCAGATGGGAGGAACGCTTTTCGGATTTTTTGGCCGCTGAGGAGACCGCCACCATTTTGTCCTCCAGGGCCCCAGTTCTTGTTCCCAGGCCCTGTACCTCCTGCCGGAGTTCCTGTATCTCGGCTCTAAACAACGACTTCATGTCGTTGTATAGCCGATCAAAATCACAGCGCCGTACGGGCCGCTGTTCCGGCGTCTCCTCCCGGTCCTCCTCGTGGTCCGACCCCGATACTGGTGCTGAGTCGGGCGCCATTTCTGCCCTCCCGTCTCTGGATGTGGAGCGGCTTAAATATCGCCTGAGATCTCCCGTATTTTTCTTTTTTGTGGATGGCGGGGCCATCTCTGTGGGTTCCGACGTCGGTAGCAGAGAGTTTGCAGTATGCACTGTCCGTTTATATTGCCTTTATTTAAATCTTGCTTTGGCGGGGGTAGGAGCTACTAGATTAGGCAGCTATTCCCCTCACCATCGCGCATGCGCCTCGGGTATAAATGGTTTTAATAGAGAACAATGAAAGGTAGAGGGAATCTTCATAGTTGCAGGTAGTTTCAGTCGGTAGGTAACCGGATTGATCCTCTCCAATATAGAGAATGGGCTGATAAATCGGGGTGCCAGCTTTGGGGATGTGACTTTAAACCGTATGTTCTTTGTGGATAGCCATACCTTCTGACCCGGGCATAATTGGGTGGTTTCAGAGGATGGCGATCAGCCTGTCTCTTCTGCATAGCCGTGGCCCATTTGAGATTATCCTGAATCCTAGACCAGGAAGCTTGAAGATCCCGAATCATCTCTTCTGCGGCCGGAACTCCTGTACTAGGTCCAGACTGAGGAAGGGCGGAGGGATGAAAGCCAAAACTAGAAAAGAATGGAGACTGTATTGTGGACTCATTCCTGAGATTATTATGAGCGAATTCTGCCCAGGGGAGTAGGTCGAGCCAATTGTCCTGAGAGTCAGATATGAAACAACGAAGGAACTGCTCCAGGGACTGATTGGTTCGTTCAGTTTGACCATTGGTCTGTGGGTGGTATCCAGAGGAGAAGTGAAGCGCCACGTTAAGTTTCTTACAGAAGGCCCTCCAGAATCTCGAAAAAAAATTGCGACCCACGAACAGAGACTATGGTTTGGGGTGACCCATGGAGCCTGAAGACTTCCGTCACAAATGGTGAAAAGATACAAAAAAGTGAAAGTGCGCAGCTAATACACAGTGAAACACACACAATGATTACAGTGTAAAATAAACAATATTGTGGACCTTATAGGTATGAGTATCACTAGTAATGTGTCTGCAACCTTTCTTTGTGGGTGGCTCGACACCCCTAGAACTGGAGAAAAAACAAGAGAACAAGACACACAACGCACATAGTGAAGTACAATTTAAAAAGTGAATTTTACTAAAGGGTAATAAGTTCTGCGTACATCAAAATAAATATAATCAAGCAGTGGGTCAGTGGGTTTACCACACAGAGGGATGGCTGGAAACGTCACTCTTCACCCGATGCAGGGGAGGAAGCAGGGGGCCAGCGGTCATCTACCCCAACGGGAGGGTCCTCTATGCCTGTGGATTCCAATCACTCCATCTCAGGGTGGTAAGTTGGTATGTCTGCAGTGTAAAGTCCCACAAACAAGTCCCAAACCAGTGTGTAGTAGCCTCTGTCAGTGCTAACACAGCCAGACGCCAAACGCACGCTGCTTCACCTCGTGGGGCGCCCGCCGATTACGTCACGGACCTCTCCTCCACTGCAGCCCCCAATTGGTGCAGTAATATGACACCCTGTGTTTGATTGGGGGTTGTTAGGTATATAAGTATGTACACTCCCCCACCTGCATGGAGTCCCTGAAGAAGTAACCGTGTGTTACGAAATGCGTTGGAATGTGTCATTGCTCATTTCCTATACCCATTTGTTGCTGAAACCACCCTTGGTTCTTTTCCACTTGTCCCCTGTGACAGACCTCTCCGTTGTGTACATTATGTGCTGCCTCATGTATTGTGCGCTGCAGCGGACGCTTCCCTGTGGACTGCAGTGGAGGAGAGGTCCGTGACATCATCGACGGGCGCCCCACGAGGTGAAGCAGCGTGCGTTTGGCGTCTGGCTGTGTTAGCACTGACGGAGGCTACTACACACTGGTTTGGGACGTGGATTCCGGATGTGTGGCACCTACTAGGGCCTTAGGCAAATCCAGACAAATGTCTTGACACCGGTCTCTCCAGGTGATGGGTTGTGACTGGAGCCAGTCGATCTGGGGGTTATGGTGCTGGAGCCAGGGAAGACCCAATATCACGTCTACAGCCGGCGTGTGGATGGCATCCAACTGAATATGTTCGGAATGGTGACCAGTCATCTTAAGACGGAGGGGAATGGTCTGCTGTGAAATGAATGCAGGCTGCAAAGGCCTACCGTCAATGGCTTCAAGGCCCACGGGCCAATCCTTGGCTACCAGAGGAATCTGGTTCTTCTCCGCAAAAGCCTGATCAACAAAGTTCCCACCAGAACCGGAGTCTAGGAAGGCCTTCGTGGTGATGTCCCCAAAGCCTCCTGATAGGGTTATAGGAAGGAGTATCTTGGATGGTAGTTTGGGAGAGGATGGAGAGGTTACCATGCCCAGTGTAGTTCTCCCAGTACTCACTGGGGGCTGGCATTTCCCGACTTGGAAGGACAGGTACTCACCAGGTGTCCACTATTTCCGCAGTAAAGGCAGAGGCCCGCCCGACGCCGGCGTAGTCTTTCTGTCAACGAAAGGCGAGTCCCACCCAGCTGCATGGGTTCTGTGGAAGATACGGCGACGTACTCCCCTGGAGCTGTATGTGGGAAGGAAGTGGGTTGGGTACCTTTTTGACGCTTCCCTTTCTCTGCTCTTCGCTCCTGGAGCCGCTGGTCCATGCGGATACAAAGCGTGATGAGTTCCTCCAATGATGTAGGACGCTCCAGGGCTGCCAGTTCGTCTTTGAGGGGGTCATTTAAACCCTGCCAGAACACTGTGGTGAGTGCTTCATCATTCCACCTTGTTTCTGCCGCAATAGTGCGAAATTCAAGTGCGTAGCGAGCCACAGAGCGATTTCCCTGCATTACATTAAGGAGAGAAGATGCGGCTGTTACCCTCCTACCTGGTGTATCGAACACCCTCCGGAATTCAACACAGAATCGGTCCAGGTTGGAAGTCAGATCCGGCCGTTGCTCCCATATGGGTGTAGCCCAGGCCAAGTCATCATCGGTCAACAGCGAGATAATGTACGCGACCCTGGAACGGGGAGTAGGAAAATGAGAGGGTAGAAGCTCAAATTGGATGGAACACTGCCCCATGAAGCCACGACATGCCGAAGGCTCTCCCGCATAGCGATTGGGAATAGGTAGGCGAGGTTCAGGAGGGTGAGTTGGAGGTACCGGCAGGGAGAAGATAGGAGCAGGAGGAGCGGCAGCAGTCTCGGGAGAGGACAGAAGGGATTTGAGATATTCCGAAATGGTACCCAAGAAGTTTTGGAGCAGTTCCATATGCTGGTTATTTTGAGAGAGACAAGTCTCTACTTCCTTGAACAGGCCATTGTGTTCGCTTAAGCGTCGACCCACCTCGGTGGAGTCCAGGTCTGTTGGGCTGAGCATAATGTCATGGGATTAGAGGAGTGCTCACCACAAACCGGACTGGACCGCGAGGCCGAGGTAGTGATACAGGAAAACCACCGCCCTTCAGCAGCGTGAGCGGGTCCGGTAAGCAGAGTTGTGTGGATAGCCTGGTTCGGGGCAGGAGAGTGTAGAATCATAGAGGTACTTGCCAGATTCGGGGTCGGAGAGATCAAGAGTAGTCGGAGTCCAAAGCCAAAGTTGAGGAGAGGAGAAGGTAGAAGTCCGTAGGGCGAGCCGGGGTTCGAGGGTTCCAGAGGTTGGGAGTCCAGATTCAAGCAAGGGTCTGTAACGGAAGACAAGAGCAGACTGCGAGGTAGCTTGTAGCAAGCACAACCAGAGACTGACTATGCTCAGCAATCTGGTGCTGGTAGCACTATATACTGATAGGAGCCAATGAGAACCCCCAGCGGTGATGTCAGATGAAGGTAGAGCGCTGATAGGCTGAGGCAGGATGCAGAGCAGGTGTGGGAGGAACTAGTACATTGGCGGCAGTAGAGATGGACATAGTGGCCCGCGCGCGACGGAAGGGGCAGAGTGAGTCTGCCGGGAAGGAAAGCCGGAACTGTAGACGCGCGCGGGGGTCTGCACTGGCAGCGCGCATGTGCCGCAGGGCCTGCAGGGAGAGAGGAGAGGACACGGGACCGGACGCTGCGCGCCCCAACAGCAGAGGTAAGAGCCGAAGCGGGCGCCGTGGGTGGCGCATTACAGGGTAGCAGCACCATGCAGCCATGCGCTTTACTCCCCCTAGTGGAATCTCTGTTTACCCTGCTCGCTGGTTGAAGAGATCTCCATGATGGTCCAAAGCAGATATTTTGCAACACTCTTCCAACAGGATGGGATGGAGGTTTAGGCTACTCAGAGGCAGTTCACTGGCTTCTTGTAGGTAGGCCCTGATTATTGTCCATACTATATCAGTGTTTGTTCCCAGGATAATCGAGTACTTGGCCTGCTCTTGGGTCTGGGGACACACTAGGGCCTCCACATCCATAGGGTGCGATTTGCCTGTGTCCAACTGAACTATCTCCAGATGAACATTCACAATCCCGTCAGTGGTGTAGTCCTCATTACTCAGCCCCCTCACTTTCATATGCTCTACCGACTGCAAGGGATGGTGGGTAAACTGTTGGTTATAGAAACCTCGGTTCACGATGGTCACTTGGGACCCAGTTTCCAACAACGCTGAGGAGTATACACCGTCCATAACGACACGTATGATAATGACACATATGATAACGACACGTATGTAAGCATCCAATGGTGGGGTTCCATCATTCGGGCTTTGCTCAGGAGGGTCATCAGAGGGCAGGGAAGTGGTCTCGTCCGATCGGGCAGGGACTTCAGCAGTGTAAACCCCGCAAATCATAATGTTAGGGTGGGAATTCTTAATTGGAGTTTTTTGTTGTTGTTCTTTCTCGAGGCATTCATAGGAGAAGTGTCCCTTCTGACCACAGCTGTAGCAGATGAGGTTCTGGGAGCATTGCGGCTTTAATAGGTGGAGATACTCTCTCAGCCGGTTTGGACTTAACAGCCGATGGCTTTGATTGAGAGTCCTCCTCTATACTATAGGGCTCCTTAACCCCTTGAGTGGATGCTCCCTTGGGTTCACGCTTGAGGGGTCCTTTGGCCTTCTTGGGGTCATGGAAGTGCAGCTGGACTTCATGCTTCCTGACATGCCACATTAAGTCCAGGTAGCTGGGAGGCACAGTGGCACACCATAGATCTGTCTCTATGCCAGGCAGTATGCAACCTGCCAATAACCAAAACAAACCTCAAATTAAAAACACATTCATTTTGAATCCAGAAAATGCCAAAATAAAACAATTGATTGGTACGGTGGCACACCCATGCTCTGTGGGCATTAGCTACCACTATGCCAGGCAATGGGCAACCTGCAAAAAAATAAATACAGCTCAACCCCGTTATAGCGCAATCCGCTATAACGCGGCTCCTCTTATAACGCAGTTTGAGTGTGGACTCTTCCCCCCTCCTCCCGATTGGGTGCACGGCAGCGATTTTTTCCAAAAATTAGCACGACCCTGGTTATAGCGCAGTCGGATCGGGTGGCCCCCAAGGACCGCGTTATAATGGGGTTGAGCCTTGGGGCATGCGCGTGAACTGGTAGAAGCCCAGAGGGCAGACGAAGGTAGTCTTCTCCTGGTCTTCTTTACTCATCGGTACCTGGCAGTACCCAGATTGCAAGTCCAAAACACTTAACCACTGGCTCCCATTTAGTGTGTTGAGAATCTCTTCGATGCGAGGAAGAGTGTATTGATCAGGTATGGTATGGTTGTTCAGTGTCCGGTAGTCGGCACACAATCTTACCGATCCATTCTTCTTTCTCACCACCATGATGGGCGAAGCGTAGGTACTCAGAGATTCGGTCACAATCCCTGCTGTCTCCATCTCCTGCAAGACGTATCTTACATCGTCCACATCCCGAGGGGCAATGCGCCGAGAATGTTCTTGAAAGGGTGTATTACTCAGCCTGATGGTCTGCTGGGCACTGCGATTGCAACTCACATTCATCTCGCTCGTGGAGAACACAGCCCAGCATTCTTCCAATTTGGCCATTAACCGGTCTCTCCACTGGACGCTAGGGTCAAGTCTCTGAAGTTGAAGGTCATCTCGGCTGGTGGCTTGGAAACCATGGCAGCATTCACCTGAGGCATTGTCTCCACTGGGGTGATGGGGTATATATGGCCCAATTTTCATCCTTGATTGTCCATGGGGTACGGAGAGATATCTTGGACAAGTATGTCAATTCGGTGAGGGATCTCGGAAGTCCATTCTCGTACTTCTGGTATTAACTTATAGCCTTGCTGGGCATCTTCCTCCGGGGTGCTTTCCAGGGAGAAGAGGTGATCGGTCTCGTCTCGGTCAGGGTATGTCACGGGATTATTGGAGTGCTCACCACAAACCGGACTGGACCGCGAGGCCGAGGTGGGGATACAGGAAAACCACCGCCCTTCAGCCGCGTGAGCAGGTCCGGTAAGCAGAGTAGTGTGGATAGCCTGGTTCGGGGCAGGAGAGTGTAGAATCGTAGAGGTACTTGCCAGATTCGGGGTCAGAGAGATCAAGAGTAGTCGGAGTCCAAAGCCAAAGTTGAGGAAAGGAGAAAGTAGAAGTCTGTAGGGTGAGCCGGGGTTCGAGGGTGCCAAAGGTCGGGAGTCCAGATTCAAGCAAGGGTCTGTAATGGAAGACAAGAGCAGACTGCGAAGTAGCTTGTAGCAAGCACAACCAGATACTGACTATGCTCAGCAATCAGCTCAGGGCTTGTAGCACTATATACTGATAGGAGCCAATGAGAACCCCCAGCGGTGATGTCAGGTGAAGGTAGAGCGCTGATAGGCTGAGGCAGGATGCAGGGCAGGTGTGGGAGGAACAAGTACATTGGCGGCAGTGGAGATGGACATAGTGGCCCGTGCGCACGATGCGTGCGACGCGCGCGACCGAAGGGGCGGAGTGAGTCTGCCGGGAAGGAAAGCCGGAACTGTAGAGGCGCGCGGGGTTCTGCCACGGCGGCGCGCATGTGCAGCAGGGCCTGCAGGGAGAGAGGAGAGGCCACGGGACCGGACGCCGCGCGCCCCGACAGCAGAGGTAAGAGCCGAAACGGACGCCATGGGTAGCGACATTACAGTACCCCCCCCCCCTTCAGGGTCGGACTCCGGTTGATCCATACCAGGTTAGGCGGAAATTTGAGATGAAATGCCCGGACCAGCCTGGGAGCGTGTACCTGGACTTGTGCAATCCATGCCCTCTCTTCGGGTCCAAAACCCCTCCAATGCACCAAGTACTGGAGACCTCCTCTTGAGATACGAGAATCCAGGATGGACTGTACCTCAAACTCTTCTTGTCCATTGACCAGTCTGGGGTGAGGTGCGCTGTGTCAGATCTGAGAATTGGGTATAAATGGTTTTAATAGAGAACAATGAAAGGTAGAGGGAATCTTCATAGTTGCAGGTAGTTTCAGTCGGTAGGTAACCGGATTGATCCTCTCCAATATAGAGAATGGGCTGATAAATCGGGGTGCCAGCTTTGGGGATGTGACTTTAAACCGTATGTTCTTTGTGGATAGCCATACCTTCTGACCAGGGCATAATTGGGTGGTTTCAGAGGATGGCGATCAGCCTGCCTCTTCTGCATAGCCGTGGCCCATTTGAGATTATCCTGAATCCTAGACCAGGAAGCTTGAAGATCCCGAATCCTCTCTTCTGCGGCCGGAACTCCTGTACTAGGTCCAGACTGAGGAAGGGCGGAGGGATGAAAGCCAAAATTAGAAAAGAATGGAGACTGTATTGTGGACTCATTCCTGAGATTATTATGAGCGAATTCTGCTTCACCTCGTGGGGCGCCCGCCGATGACGTCACGGACCTCTCCTCCACTGCAGCCCCCAATTGGTGCAGTAATATGACACCCTGTGTTTGATTGGGGGTTGTTAGGTATATAAGTATGTACACTCCCCCACCTGCATGGAGTCCCTGAAGAAGTAACCGTGTGTTACGAAATGCGTTGGAATGTGTCATTGCTCATTTCCTATACCCATTTGTTGCTGAAACCACCCTCGGTTCTTTTCCCCTTGTCCCCTGTGACAGACCTCTCCATTGTGTACATTATGTGCTGCCTCATGTATTGTGCGCTGCAGCGGACGCTTCCCTGTGGACTGCAGTGGAGGAGAGGTCCGTGACGTCATCGACGGGTGCCCCACGAGGTGAAGCAGCGTGCGTTTGGCGTCTGGCTGTGTTAGCACTGACGGAGGCTACTACACACTGGTTTGGGACGTGGATTCCGGATGTGTGGCACCTACTAGGGCCTTAGGCAAATCCAGACAAATGTCTTGACACCGGTCTCTCCAGGTGATGGGTTGTGACTGGAGCCAGTCGATCTGGGGGTTATGGTGCTGGAGCCAGGGAAGACCCAATATCACGTCTACAGCCGGCGTGTGGATGGCATCCAACTGAATATGTTCGGAATGGTGACCAGTCATCTTAAGACGGAGGGGAATGGTCTGCTGTGAAATGAATGCAGGCTGCAAAGGCCTACCGTCAATGGCTTCAAGGCCCACGGGCCAATCCTTGGCTACCAGAGGAATCTGGTTCTTCTCCGCAAAAGCCTGATCAACAAAGTTCCCACCAGAACCGGAGTCTAGGAAGGCTTTCGTGGTGATGTCCCCAAAGCCTCCTGATAGGGTTATAGGAAGGAGTATCTTGGATGGTAGTTTGGGATAGGAAGGAGAGGTTACCATGCCCAGTGTAGTTCTCCCAGTACTCACTGGGGGCTGGCGTTTCCCGACTTGGAAGGACAGGTACTCACCAGGTGTCCACTATTTCCGCAGTAAAGGCAGAGGCCCGCCCGACGCCGGCGTAGTCTTTCTGTCAACGAAAGGCGAGTCCCACCCAGCTGCATGGGTTCTGCGGAAGATATGGCGACATACTCCCCTGGAGCTGTATGTGGGAAGGAAGCGGGTTGGGTACCTTTTTGACGCTTCCCTTTCTCTGCTCTTCGCTCCTGGAGCCGCTGGTCCATACGGATACAAAGCGTGATGAGTTCCTCCAATGATGTAGGACGCTCCAGGGCTGCCAGTTCGTCTTTGAGGGAGTCATTTAAACCCTGCCAGAACACTGTGGTGAGTGCTTCATCATTCCACCTTGATTCTGCCGCAATAGTGCGAAATTCAAGTGCGTAGCGAGCCACAGAGCGATTTCCCTGCATTACATTAAGGAGAGAAGATGCGGCTGTTACCCTCCTACCTGGTGTATTGAACACCCTCCGGAATTCAACACAGAATCGGTCCAGGTTGGAAGTCAGATCCGGCCGTTGCTCCCATATGGGTGTAGCCCAGGCAAGTCATCATCGATCAACAGCGAGATAATGTACGCGACCCTGGAACAGGGAGTTGGACAATGAGAGGGTAGAAGCTCAAATTGGATGGAACACTGCCCCAGGAAGCCACGACATGCTGAAGGCTCTCCCGCATAGCGATTGGGAGTAGGTAGGCGAGGTTCAGGAGGGTGAGTTGGAGGTACCGGCAGGGAGAAGATAGGAGCAGGAGGAGCGGCAGCAGTCTCGGGAGAGGACAGAAGGGATTTGAGATATTCCGAAATGGTACCCAAGGAGTTTTGGAGCAGTTCCATATGCTGATTATTTTGAGAGAGACAAGTCTCTACTTCCTTGAACAGGCCATCGTGTTCGCTTAAGCGTCGACCCACCTCGGTGGAGTCCAGGTCTGTTGGGCTGAGCATAATGTCATGGGATTAGAGGAGTGCTCACCACAAACCGGACTGGACCGCGAGGCCGAGGTGGAGATACAGGAAAACCACCGCCCTTCAGCAGCGTGAGCGGGTCCGGTAAGCAGAGTTGTGTGGATAGCCTGGTTCGGGGCAGGAGAGTGTAGAATCAGAGAGGTACTTGCCAGATTCGGGGTCGGAGAGATCAAGAGTAGTCGGAGTCCAAAGCCAAAGTTGAGGAGAGGAGAAGGTAGAAGTCCGTAGGGCGAGCCGGGGTTCGAGGGTTCCAGAGGTTGGGAGTCCAGATTCAAGCAAGGGTCTGTAACGGAAGACAAGAGCAGACTGCGAGGTAGCTTGTAGCAAGCACAACCAGAGACTGACTATGCTCAGCAATCTGGTGCTGGTAGCACTATATACTGATAGGAGCCAGTGAGAACCCCCAGCGGTGATGTCAGATGAAGGTAGAGCACTGATAGGCTGAGGCAGGATGCAGAGCAGGTGTGGGAGGAACAAGTACATTGGCGGCAGTAGAGATGGACATAGTGGCCCGTGCGCGCCACGCGCGCAACGCGCGCGATGGAAGGGGCGGAGTGAGTCTGCCGGGAAGGAAAGCCGGAACTGTAGACGCGCGCGGGGGTCTGCACTGGCAGCGCGCATGTGCAGCAGGGCCTGCAGGGAGAGAGGAGAGGCCACGGGACCGGACGCCGCGCGCCCCAACAGCAGAGGTAAGAGCCGAAGCGGGAGCCGTGGGTGGCGGCATTACAGGGTAGCAGCACCATGCAGCCATGCGCTTTACTCCCCCTGGTGGAATCTCTGTTTACCCTGCTCGCTGGTTGATGGTCCAAAGCAGATATTTTGCAACACTCTTCCAACAGGATGGGATGGAGGTTTAGGCTACTCAGAGGCAGTTCACTGGCTTCTTGTAGGTAGGCCCTGATTATTGTCCATACTATATCAGTGTTTGTTCCCAGGATAATCGAGTACTTGGCCTGCTCTTGGGGCTGGGGACACACTAGGGCCTCCACATCCATAGGGTGCGATTTGCCTGTGTCCAACTGAACTATCTCCAGATGAACATTCACAATCCCGTCAGTGGTGTAGTCCTCATTACTCAGCCCCCTCACTTTCATATGCTCTACCGACTGCAAGGGATGGTGGGTAAACTGTTGGTTATAGAAACCTCGGTTCACGATGGTCACTTGGGACCCAGTTTCCAACAACGCTGAGGAGTATACACCGTCCATAACGACACGTATGATAATGACACATATGATAACGACACGTATGTAAGCATCCAATGGTGGGGTTCCATCATTCGGGCTTTGCTCAGGAGGGTCATCAGAGGGCAGGGAAGTGGTCTCGTCCGATCGGGCAGGGACTTCAGCGGTGTAAACCCCGCAAATCATTATGTTAGGGTGGGAATTCTTAATTGGAGTTTTTTGTTGTTGTTCTTTCTCGGGGCATTCATAGGAGACGTGTCCCTTCTGACCACAGCTGTAGCAGATGAGGTTCTGGGAGCATTGCGGCTTTAATAGGTGGAGATACTCTCTCAGCCGGTTTGGACTTAACAGCCGATGGCTTTGATTGAGAGTCCTCCTCTATACTATAGGGCTCCTTAACCCCTTGAGTGGATGCTCCCTTGGGTTCACCCTTGAGGGGTCCTTTGGCCTTCTTGGGGTCATGGAAGTGCAGCTGGACTTCATGCTTCCTGACATGCCACATTAAGTCCAGGTAACTGGGAGGCACTGTGGTGGCCAGAGCAGCTCGCATCACCAGGGCTATTGGGTGAGAAGGTAGGGATCCCTTCAATAGGTGCTTGAACCGGTACCGGTCTTTTTATGTAGCCGAAATAACTTCCTTGGCAAGGAGTGTCCTCAAGTATAGCTGGAGCCTGTGGACGAAGGCAGACAATTCCTCCTCCTCCTTTTGGTGGAGAGCCTTGAACTCGGCCATGAGCTCATCCTCGTCGCCTTCACTCGTGTAGGAATGGGTCAGCAGTTCCATCAACTCACGAGAGGAGACCCAATACATTCGTACCAATTGGGCAGCCGGGAGTTGGAGACACTCCACCAGCCTCTGTCGCTTAATGGCTTCAGAACACGACCACTCATCTTGTACTTGGAGAGCGTGTTCCCTCAAAGTTTCAAACACTTCTCCTAAGGGCGTTGGCACTACCCCAGAGAAGGCATTCAGCTTTCAGTAATTCTGAGTCTGACAGGACATTGTTAGAGCATCAACTAGTTGGGGTAGAGTTACACCCAAGCCAGAGCCGCCTGTTGATAGGTGACTGTGATAGTCCTTCCTCGGGTGGGAGTAGATGGTGATTGTGGAGTTTCTGTTCTGTGGGGTATCTCTAGCGAGGCTAAGGGAAGGTCTTATGGCTGAGCCCCTGATAGGTTGCTGCTTACTGCATGGGAAAACCCGAATTAACTCTACTGCCTCCACTGGTACCAGGGTTTATGTTTTAGGCAGGGCAGATTAGTAGCCAAGAGGATACATGGCTACACATACATACTTACATGGCACACAATAGCAAGTACCAGTGTTGATGGAACATACTTGCAAGTAGCAGTGTCTGTGTAAACGAATGAATTGTTTCTTAGTCCTTAGGTAATAGGGGAAGTATGGGAAAGTGAATTCCACAATGTCTCATTATCTGTAGTATGGAACAAAGGAGATCATATAAAGATATTTAACTAAATGACCCTTACTCATGAGCAGATTGTGTCACTTTGTATGTTGCGCTGGGCCTTTCTGGTTTTTTGTTGTTGTATATTTTGCAATGCTCAGGAACACTGCTTTTTGGCACTAATATATGCTTTATATATGATGTGAGGGTGGGTTTTGGGGTTATGGAGCTTGCTGGGTTATTGCAATGGTTGTTGTTTGAAAGTGTGGCCTCTCCTCTGGAGAGGGGAGAAGGTACGCACCCGTGTGTACGCGCACACACCAGGCACACGTGTTGGCCTGTAGCTCGGGTCTCCATCAGATCCAAGCGGCGGTTCTTTCCCCCTTCGAGTGGGAGGTGTTACGGAACTGGTAACTGAGCGGCGGGACCTGCGATGGCGGTCTTGAGTGTCCAGGAAAGGATTTTTCCCAACCAGACCTCACTACCTATCCGTATGGTTTGGACCATCTCCACTGTGCTAGTTTGAAATCTGCTTTATGTGAGTAGGTTTCCAATTTTGCCCAACCGGACCAGCCATCATCAATTACTTATCCCCTGTGTATGCTATATTTTGTTTTATTGTTCATGCATTATTTTAATTAAATCCGTTTATTTTGAGCTTATTTTGTTTTAGTGTTGTGTTAATATTGTCTTATGTTAATGTCTAGTATTATTTGGTAGGTATTGTTAGTCTAGTTTTATTAGTGTGTTTGCAGTTGTTTATTATCAAAAGTTTATATGGTATGCACTATGATTGGATATCTTTGTGTTTCCTTCCACATGTTGTGAGGCTTCTTTCAAGCAAAGTCTGAAGGATTCTGGAAAATTGGACTGGACATTTCATGTATGATCAGATTCAAATATCTGTCTCATCTTATTTTATTGTTTTCGTTGGCGCCGGATTATTATTTTTTTCGTGCACATTACTGTACTGTATGTGTTTGGGAGGGGGGAGGTGTATTTTTTAAATGTAGGCCATCTTTATTTATTTTTTACAACACGAATGGTACCGCAGGCCAGCGGGGACCCACAGGGACCACCCGGGACCCCCACCGGCTATGTTATCAATCGTGTGTTCAAATAAATAAATAATGGTTTTATGTTGGGGCACAGGGGATGGGTTGTGTATTGGTGCTTACTACATATTTTAATTAAAATTGTATTATTAGTGTACTGTAGGTGAGCATGGGGTCTCCGGAGCAGAACGCATGGTTTTCAGGTCCGAAGGCCCCCTGCTTCCCGAGATACATGCCCCGTTATGGGGCGCCGGTATCTTCTTTGCATGTAAATGTCCCACATCACGGGACCCGGACATTTCAATGCATAGAAGATCCGGCACCCCATAACAAGGCCTTTATCTCAAGAAGCAGGGGGTCCCCGGACCTGAAAACAATACGGTTCTGCTCCGGAGACCCCCTGCTCATCTACACTAGTAATAAAATTTAAATTAAATTTTTTTATATTTCGGTCGAGATTTGCGCAGAGAGAGGCGCCTCTCTCTCTCTGCAGCAGAATCAGCTTGCCGGGTCAGTCCTTTTCAGATCATCTCGTCGCCAGCTACTCGCCATGTTTCCAAACGTTGCATTCACTGGTATTCAGGGCTTTCTACATACCGTGATAGCAACGCTGTCAAAAATGGGGATTTTAAAACCCTAGCGATTTTTTCTATCGGACTTTACTGCATGAGGCCCATAGTGAGAGAAAAGGCAAAATGTTGTGTACTGTATGAAAGTGAGGCTATTAAGAAGTATGAGGAGGAAAAGTAAAGGTAAGACAGATTAGGCCAGTAGTTCCCAACTCCAGTCCTCAAGGACCACTAACAGTGCAGGTTTTAAGGCAATCCTCTCATTAGCACAGGTGGCCCAATCATTGTGACTGAACCACCTGTGCTCAAGCCAGGGTATCCTTAAAACCTGCACCGTAACTGGTCCTTGAGGACTGTGTTTGGGAACCACTGGATTAGGCCATAGTAATACCGCTTTGGCTTTGGCTTTGGCTTTGGCGGTAAACCTTAACATGTGTGATTTCTCTTTATAGAACGCAAATCTTGTGCTGGCATCCTCTTATAGGTTTTCTTCTGTTCAACTTATGTTTAACTACCTTTCTAACTCTATATAAATGTACACGTATTCGCACTTAAAAAAAAATAATACTTTTCTTGCAAAATCTGCCTATAAACTGCAAACAAATCACATAAACTGGTCAAATTGAAATGATCATCTTAATTATTAGAAGTTAACCAACACCGATTCAGTGTAAAGATCACAATAATTAATTTAAATTTCAAGATTAACAACTAATATTTAATAACTTTTTACTAACTCAACTACATAAGCCTCTCCCAAAACTGACTGCACAAAACACTGAAACCCTGAATTGACCCTAGCATTGCAATGCAGCAAAACACTTGACAAGGTACAGGCCCACCCCTGCTGTTTAGTCTGCACACACTCACTCTGCTCACAACAGCTCCTTGCAGCACTGCCTACCTCTGGCATCATGAACCTGCTATGTCTTCTAACTTTTTTCTTTCTCCTGGCCTCATGGAGATGTTACTCCCTCTATCCACTACAAACTCCTCCATCCTGGCCCACACCCAACATCACCATACACCCTGGACTACTCAAAAGCCTTGCACTATCTACTGAATGTTGGTGGAGAACTCTAAAAACCAGCACACCAACCACTGCACACTCAAATGGAAAACACCACAAATTTACAACTTGCAAACAACTACCCAAATTTCTACTCATACTATTACTCTCTCTAGCAGGTGATGTTGAAACTAACCCAGGTCCTCCCATTTCAGCTCTGTCCCATGCCCCTGAGAATTCCACCTTTAAATTCCAAAAAGGGCTATCTGTCGCCCATATAAACATCCGGAGCCTGCTGCCCAAACTGGATGAACTAAGGGCATGGTGCCTTATGCATAAACCCAAAGCCATCGTTCTTACAGAAACATGGCTATCCTCTAAAACCCCTGATGCAAATATCGCCATTCAGGGATACTCCATTTTTAGGAGAGATAGGTCAAAGAGAGGAGGAGGGGTGTTATTTTATATTGCAGACACCTTACAATTTACACTGTTACATTGCCCACCAAGTCCACCCTCTTTTGAAACTCTAGTTGGCAAAATCTGCCTCCCCTTTTCTAAGCCCATCTTGCTTGCTGGCATCTACCGCCCCCCTAAAGCCCCTCTACAATCCTTGACTGATATCACCCAATTTCTTGCCTCCATTTCCTCTCTGAATGAGAAGAGTGAGCTGCTAGTTCTAGGGGATTTCAACTACAATTGGCTTGACCCTAAAAACCACAAAATCCAGATACAACTCAAGTCACTTAACCTATCGCAACTCATTTCCCAACCCACACGAATAAACCTGAAGTCGCATAACCATTCCTTGCTAGACTGGATTCTCTCCTCAAACCCCAGCAGAATCCAATCCTCTGGCATCCTTCCTGATATTTTCAGTGACCATGCAATAGTGTACTGTGTAAGGAAAATTAAACCGCCCCATTCAAGCCCTAAAGTTCTCCTCACTAGAACATTTAAAAACTTTAACCCACAACAGTTTCTGGATGACCTTACCAACTACCCATGGCACAGAATCGATTTAATTCCCGACCCTGATTCTGCGCTCGACTATTTCCAATCCGAGTTCTTAAAACTCTGCGATACCCATGCTCCACTACGCAAAATAAGGGTACGGGGGGCCCACCTTCCATGGGTTACACCTGACCTTATAGCACTCTACCAGTTCAGGGATGCCTTGTGGAAAAGCTACAAAGTAACTGGCACTACCAAGGATCTCAATCACTACAGATGCCTGCGGAACGTGTGCACAAGGCAAACAAGGTATGCAAAAGCACAATATTACTCTGACAATCTCCACCAAAATACATCAAACCCTGCTAACTTCTGGAAGTTTATCAACAATATATTCCAGGCTCCTAACCATCAACAACCAAGTAATATCACTAAGGGGGATATTACTCTGACAAACCCCACTGACATTGCAAATGCATTCAATGATTACTTTGTGGGGTGTGCCACTAACTTACTGTATTAGCAAAACGCAGCACAAACCCCAAACATGAATCTCATCCTGGGAGTATCCCTACAGTCCCACCCCCTCCCAACACTGCCCACAATTTCCAATTTAGCCCAGTATCTGAAGAGGAGATTACACAAGCGCTCCTCAAACTAAAACTAAGCAGCAAATGTGGACCCGACTTACTACAATCTAGGTTCCTACGACTTGGTGCCCCAGCCATTGCCAAACCAATTGCGTCCATAGTCAACTCTATCCTGTCTGCAGGCCATATCCCTAAGACCTGGAAAACTGCCAGAGTTGTCCCAATCTTCAAAAGTGGGGACAAAAACACTGTCTCAAACTACAGGCCAATCTCACTTCTCCCAATTCTATCCAAAGTTATGGAAAAATGTGTCCACTCCCAATTAAGCGATTTCTACACCAAGACAAATTTCCCTAGCCAATTCCAGTCTGGGTTTCGTCCCAAACACTCCACCGTAACTACCCTGCTAAAAGTTTGCAATGAAATCCAGTGTGGAATGGAACGGGGACAACTCACTGGTGCAGTATTCCTAGATTTTGCAAAGGCTTTTGACACAGTTGATCATGTTATCCTGCTTAACAAACTCCAGAGCTCTGGAATAGGGAAACATGCTTTAAACTGGTTTCAGTCCTACCTATCAGGAAGATCCCAACATGTGTCCATCTCAGGCTCTAACTCCAACCCCCTGGATATCACCTGTGGTGTACCGCAAGGCTCTGTTCTGGGGCCCCTACTCTTCTCAATGTTCATTAATGATCTTCCCACAGCTTGTAAGGAAGCCTCAATACACATGTATGCAGATGACACAATCCTGTATGCACACAGCCATAGCCTCTCTGACCTTCAACACATACTTCAGTCTGACTTTTTGAGACTCGAAAACTGGATTTCCCAGAACAAACTGTTTTTAAACACTGACAAGACTGTAACAATGGTATTTGGGACCAAGACTAAATTTGTAAAGCTTCCAGTGACTGAGCTCCTGATTAGAACCAACGCTACCACCACCCTAACACCTGTCACTAGTTTTAAATACCTGGGCTTATGGTTTGACTCCCACTTAACATTCGGGATGCACATTGATACCCTGACAACCAAGACCTATGCCAAACGAGGGGTACTTTACAGGAACAAATCCTCCCTAAGTCTCCTGGTCAGTAAGCGTATTGCACAGCAGATGCTAATGCCAATTATTGACTATGGAGACATAGTATATGGCTCGGCTCCTCAAACCCACCTTAGCAAACTTGACACCCTCTACAATTCAATTTGTCGTTTTGTTCTCCAATGCAACTACAACACACATCACTGCGAAATGCTCAAGGAACTAGATTGGTCATCACTAGCGTCTAGGTGCAAAGTTTACCTTTCCTGCCTCACCCTCAAATACTTTCTGGGCAAGCTACCCAGCTACCTGAACAAGCTCCTCACCCCTACCACATGCAGTACCTATCACCTGAGATCAGACTCCAAAAGACTATTCATGGTCCCAAGACTCAACAAAGTATCCGGACGTTCCTCCTTCTCCTTCCGTGCACCCCAAAACTGGAACAACCTACCAGAGACTCTCAAATCCACCACCAGCTTAAGTTCTTTCAAATCTAAGGCTGTCTCACACTTTAATCTGGTCTGTAACTGTTTCATACGCTCATAATATATATTTTCTTTAACTGTGCATGCAATGTCTTGTATATAATGTATACCTTGTTCATTTATGTAACTGTATTTGTAACCATGTATTATTTTGTTTTACTCTGTGCCCAGGACATACTTGAAAACGAGAGGTAACTCTCAATGTATTACTTCCTGGTAAAATATTTTATAAATAAATAAATAAATAAATAAATAAACATAATATGCAAACAATTAAAAAAAAAAAGCAAATCACGTTAATATAATAATTGGTATCTGGTATTATCATTTTCAATTGCATTTAACCTGGTTTGCAATTGAAGAATAAAGAAAGCCTTTGGAATATATACGTATATAGCTTTTATACCAGATAAGTGCTTTTAATTGTTAACCAGTTGTAGGTCTTAACATTGCCACTCATTCATTGTGGATGCATTCAATACGGGGTCTTTAATGGCAAAATTGAATGTCATTTAGATCTTAATTTGATCAATTTAGTTCTCAGATAATTTTTTTTTCTATTTAAATCTCTGTTGGTTGTCTAAGGTATACAATTAAATTATGGCAATAAGAGCCTCTTGACTTCTAAAAGCAAGTTGAATAATTAGGACATCATTTCTACTGGGTGAATCAATAAAATAACTAGAATGTGCATAATTAATAAGGTTTTTTAGGTCTATTTGAGACAAAAAAAAAAGTAAAGTTGATTTGTAGGTGCCTTGCAGCTATTCTTGCAACAACATTATGTTTTAAGTATATATTGTCAAAGGATACCAACTGGTAAACTACTGTATTCTGCATCAAACCATGCTGTGGTATTGTTTACAATAAATGAACTGCAAATTAAATGAAATGTAGCTGTCCTGTAACATACCTATCTCCAGTGCGCAAGGCAATTCTGTACATTAATGAGAAAAGTAATGGGAACAATTAAGTATAACTGAATTACAAATAACATAAGGTAGTAGAAGCCAATGTAATTTTAGAGAAATCATTCTTTTTATTGTAAGCACAATTTTCACATTTTATTTCTGACACATTGCTTTGTGAACTAACACTATGCAGAGGTATTTTAAACATATGAAAATTTAGGCATTCAGTAGTTTGAGCACATTTTTGCATTTTGATCTCTGAAGCGTAATAGTACAAAATGTAACCCAAATTTTGCATCCAAGTACTATAGGAGAAGTACACATTATTTCATTTTTAATTGTATTGAATAAACTGTAATGATCACCCAGACTTCTCTTGTTAGATTGTCTGGTTAAAAACACTAACATATTAAATTCATCATTCATTCTTATGCACTTAGAAACTTCAACTTTTAAATCCAATTGTAATTAGAATAGAGCAAAACACATTAATCTTCTGAGAAAAGGTTGCAAATATGACATTAAATAATTTGTCATGATCGTTAACTATGCTGTAAATGCAAAAGAATATGTCTTATAGAGGACATGTTTCTACAAAATGTTTAACCATAAAACCTCAGCTGACAAGACACAAATGGGAGACTTTTCTCTCACAGGAATGATCAATTACCAGTGACATATTAATCTCCATTGATCAATTTGTAAAAAGAGAAATTCAAACCTATGAATAATGATTGAAAGCAATTTCTTGCATTCTCATATTGTACATTGAATTACAAATGTTGTGCATGATATTAATAATGCAATTTTTTGGTTTCATTATTTTATATTCATTAACTAATATGCATTTTCATTTCCAGTACATTAATCTTTACAAGACTTGTTAACTGCGATATTAAAAATTAACAATCCCACTGGACACCAAGACAACATTGTATATGCAACTCACAAGCCATACTCCTAACACCTACCGGTAAGAGTCCACTAGGGTAAAATGAAGTAGAAGATAGGATTGGTCAGAGATGACCAAGAGAAAGCGTTCCCATAGGTTGCACTCAACTAAATTAATAACTCTGAGTGATAGTATATGTACACAGATAAATCAACTATATTAAACCATATGGGTATAGGAGGTTAAAATACATATGAAAGAGGATGTATACAGCACAGGCACAAAAGTGCCATATATAAGTAATTCTGCCTCTAGACCAACACTTTTGGGTCTAGAGGCAGAATTACTTATATATGGCACTTTTGTGCCTGTGCTGTATACATCCTCTTTCATACACTTTGCTATACCTCACCCTTTTGCCGATCCACTCCGTCTTCAACTCCCCTTAAGAGGTTTTAGATTAGCTATATATATTTTGATTTACCTTTTTTTGTGTATGTAATAAGTATAAATTAAGTAATAAATAATTTTTTGTTTTGTATTTTAACCTCCTATACCCATATGGTTTAATATAGTTGATTTATCTGTGTACATATACTATCACTCAGAGTTATTAATTTAGTTGAGTGCAACCTATGGGAACGCTTTCTCTTGGTCATCTCTGACCAATCCTATCTACTAGTTCACAGTTCCATGCACCGCTTTTTACTTTGGTATAGATTATTAAGGTGAGCAGTGTTCTTTCCATTCCCTACTTCTAAAATGAAGTAGATCCTAGTGGCCAGAGGAACGTGAACCTGACCTTCTGAGCATAGACCTTTACAGAGGGTCATATAACATACACAGTACCGTATGCTAGGATGAATACAAATGAGAGTGACGGATAAAGGAAAGCACATAATACCACTGCACATCCTGATTCGTAATGTTGCATTAACACTGCATTTCATTACAGCTGTTATACACTTTGCTGTTTTCTAATTGATAACACAAGTAATCGCATGTACTCTACATCTTTGACCAAAAATGGAAAGACAAACAAAGCATGAATGTAAATTCCCAATAACAAGGTCTTCAACATTTGGTGAGCTTCATTGTTTTCTCTAGTGTGATATGGTGCATCGCACTAGATCTTATGGAAACCATGATATTCAAAGTTACACTGATATACTGTATGATATGTTGTGTTATTTGGAAGTCATGAGCTACATGTATACATTATATATTTTTTTATATTTTCTTTGTCATCGTCGTGTTTATTTTTATTTTATTGACCCAAAATGTCTAACTGCAAATATAAAAAACATGTTTTAATAGCTTGTATCAGTGCACCTGCTTGGGAGGGAGGGATATCTGTGTCATGTTATAGCCTATATGGGGCGAGAATTCAGGGAGCGCAATAAACCGGAAAGTGCATATAATAAAAACAAAGAAACAGAAAAACACACAATGGTTTAATACTGATAGCAGCTGACAGCCTGAACAAATCACTAAAAAGATATACACTCACATAAGATAGAGTTATATGTTCTGACTCAGAGCCCCAGAGGGAAACTCCTATATAGGATCACACGGAGGTCCAGACAACTGAAGGTTAAAACCTCCTTTTGTCACACATGGATGGTGGATGATATGAAACAAAATCAGAGAGACACAATAGTGTAGGATGTCACTGATGTATTCATAAAAAAAAGCACAACAGCAGGGGGCTACTCACATAGTAACCCTCTGCCAGGGCATTTGCACAATACACTTCACAGGAACAACGCATGGTGCTGACAGCGCACCGGCCCCGTTGCAGATGCCTGCATACCCACGAGAACACTACCACCATCAGTTTGTTTAACGTTATCTGCTTATCCAAGACTACACTGGTTACATTAGGGACATACCTGAGCTATAACTTACCTACTTGCTGGACCATATAGACCCTGAAGAGCTGTCTGAAGCTCTATACCCCCTCTGTGTGGTATCCCCTAGTGTATGGCCATCACTGGGGCTTATTGAGAGTGGGGACACAGTTGTGTTTGGACTACCTTTTTGGCTGTTTATATATACAGCTCTGTAAGTGCTTTTAATTCATTCACTTATATAAAGTTTCTATACCTTTTCCTGCGTCCTTTTCCTGCTGGGAGTATCCTGTTACTAAACAAGTCTTCACAAGTTGGTCACTTTAACAACCAAAAAGTGAATTATTACACTACACAATGTGAGTGGATATATTATAAATTCTAAGATTGGTATTGACTATTTGTGTTTTTTCTGCTTCATATATCGGGAATATCCTGCCATCTGTGAGCCTGCAAAATATCGGGAGCATCCTGTCATCTGAGAGCCTATACACCATCGGAAGTATCCTGACATTGGAGAGCCCATAACACGAGTTTGGTTAAATTTGCTAACCGAAATGCAAATGCGAGTGATGTGAAAGTGCATAGTAGTGCACACAAATAATCTCAAATTCAATTGAATTAAAGTGAATAAAACATAAACGGTCAAATACAGACAAATCAGTTTACAGCTTCAACCCTTGGTATGGATTGCTTACTCAATCCAAGAATTCTCAGGTGTCCAGGTGATTCGGAGAGGGCAGATATGTATATAAAAAAGAAGAAACACAAGCAAATGGTGCAATATGCTTCCAAAGTGTTGATCTACAATAGATCTCTCCAGAAAGTCCAGAGAAATTTATACTCACAAATTTCTTACTGAAAACATTTATGTAAAGGTTTCTTTTCCCTGTAGCATCGATCGTGACAGCATATATAAGGACAGCATATACAGGAACCTTAGTGGAGTAGAACAGGAAAACAGAACATAGTGCAGACTGATAAATAAAAACATTATCTGGATTAAATTAATGATAAAATACACTCACATGGTGCTACTGTAGATACATTCAAGCATATTGATCATAAACTCTCAGCCTCTGTGTTCTGTTTGGCTTGCATCGTCCGACCTCGCATCTCTGGGTGGAATCCCCGGATGGAACTTGGAGGTGGGTTGATAAGCAGGCAGGTAGCGCTGTGTATCACCTCCCACTTGCTTGTCATTGGTAACACTCTACGCATTTCACCTTGTCAAAGGTTTCATCAAGAGTTCCTTAGAGTAATAACCTATGCTATAAGTATCATATCTAGGCATTTCATTGGGTGATTTTCAGCCAATAGAATGAGAAATACCTAAATAGGCAAACTGATCTATGAATTAGCTTAGTTACTGATCCTACAGTGCTAGATACAATACATATATATATATATATATATATATATATATATATATATATATATATATATATATATATATATGTAGTGACACACAAAACAAAAAAGCAGCGCCTGTAGGGGTATGACTATGTGGGTATGTTATATTAATAAAATATTAATTAAATGAGTGTAATTAAATTACTAAGTGCCTATCCTAGTGGGTATGTGTGAATCATATATAAGGTGTATAAATGGTTATGAAATATATATAGTGATATGTGACACCCAATAACAATGCAAAAATAGAACAAATATAAAAAATATTCAAAGATATAAGTGAAAAATAAAAAAATAAGAATTCTTGATATTCTTGACATGCTCGAGGACTCTGAACCTGAATTCCCGTGTGGTCATCCCTATATAGGGAAGACCACAGGGGCAAGTAATACACTGGCGACACACTTTATTCGAGCTTGGCTAGTCCCACGAATTCGGGTATACCCGGGTGTATTGAGGTTTGTGACTGTTTTCTGCCCGAGTGCATTGAGTTATTTTCCAGGCAGGGATTGAAGCATTTTATTCCCTCTGGCTGCAATACTGCACAATATATATATATATATATATACTGCATTACAATTCATGAATTTATGCCATCTGGTAGACACGCGAAGCATTGCAGCCTATTAAATCCTAATCATTATCATTTAACAGATCAGCCGCCCGTCAGCCAGGCATGAACCCAGGCTGGGAAGGCAAATGCAACGGGGCTTGTCAGAGGTGAGGAGCGGCGCATTCCAGGTATCTGCCAGGTACATACCGGGTATTTGCTCGAATAAAGTGTGTCGGTGCAGTAAAAATAAAGATAGGTGTTGGGGGTCTCCTGCTGCTCTCAAAGGATTAACCACATCCGAATGGAATCTGCAAAAGAGATAGAGGAGAGAGCGCACGCCCCATAGTGTAAAATCGTAAATTTATTGAGGGGAGGGGAAAGGGGGGGGGGTTAAAAATGCACTCACAAGGGTACAAGTATTAAAAGCATATTGTGATATAATCACCACCATCCGGTAACTTCAACTGGTGCTGGGAAAGACCCTCGGTCCCGAGATATTTATGAATCACGCTGTTTGCAAGATGTCCTGGGCGATGTGATGATAAGGAAACGATTTCCAAAGATCCCAGGAGAAAACTGCCTTGCTTTCACAAAGGGTTGTGAAAAAGTCACCCGTGTGTGACGAAACGCGTCAGGGAGCGTCATCACGTCGCGCACGGACATTACGTCATCACGGAGCATAGCAAGTAATTGAATCGAGCGCCGGATACCGCAGAGAACTACAAGCAAGGCAGTTTTCTCCTGGGATCTTTGGAAATCGTTTCCTTATCATCACATCGCCCAGGACATCTTGCAAACAGCGTGGTTCATAAATATCTCGGGACTGAGGGTTTTTCCCAGCACCAGTTGAAGTTACCGGATGGTGGTGATTATATCACAATATGCTTTTAATACTTGTATCCTTGTGAGTGCATTTTTAACCCCCCCCCCCTTTCCCCTCCCCTCAATAAATTTACGGTTTTACACTATGGGGCGTGCGCTCTCTCCTCTCTCTCTTTTATATATATATATATATATATATATATATATATATATATATATATATATATATATATATATATATATATATATATATAACCAATTGATATCACAGTAGACATTATAAGCTGACAGAATATGCTATATATTATTAGCAGTGAGAGCATAACATTTAAAAATTCAATGCAAAAACATGCAAAGAATTCCAAAATGATAATATATAAATACAATAAAATAAATGAATTGCTACACTAAAAACTGATAAAACTAAAGACTCATTAACTGGTGTAACAGATCTGTGAAGGAAAATGATCAGAACAGAAAAAAATGGTTAGATAAATACTGCAGAGCATATTATGTTAGAAAATCAGATTATCCTAAATAAATGCACTAAGGTTAAAATCCACATTGAGGCCGGCGGGAGATAGAGTACCTAATTGGTAAATCCAAAAGAAATCCCTTTTTATAAGATCTATATTTCTGTCCCTGCATCTCCAATAGGGCATGACCTGTTCTATTCCTTTATATCTTAATCCAGAGGGATCAGCATTATGGAAAACGAGGAAATGTTTAGATACACTATGTGTAACAGACTTTCTTTTGATATTTCCTATATGTTCAAGGACTCTCGTGTGTAGGGGTCTGATGGTCTTTCCAACGTACTGTAGTCCACAAGGACAATCAAGAAGATACACTATAATCTAGATTTACAGTTGATATGTCTATTAATTTTATATATGTGTCCTGTGGTGTTGAATTTAAAATTGTCCCCTGAGATAGAACTGAACTTGCACGCTGTGCAATTCTTGCAAGAGAAAAAACCTTTTGGAAGATTTATCCATCTAGGTATGATAGCTTCTTTCTTTATTTTCAAAGCACTGGGAGCTATTTTGCCTTTGCTGTTGGTAGCCTTCCTGAAGAGAACCTGAGCTGTATCTGGGATATGACTACCAAGGGTGGGGTCATTCTTCAACACATACAAATGTTTGTTCAGGATGTTTTTAATGTTCCTCACCTCTTTATTACACTGGGTAATAAACGGGATTTCCAAATTACTTTTCACATGTTTATTATTTTGAATCAGAATCTGATATAAAAACATAATAGAGAGGGAAACCCAGAAAATAGAAAGCAGTGAAATCACTGCAAAATAAGCATGGGTATATACTCAGCTCCTGTTAGATGGTATTGACACAAAAGTATCAGGTAGACATGACCATAATTCAGAAGTAGCATCCAAGGGTATACAGAGAGTATATAGTCCAAATAGAGTGCCAGCAGTCAGGGTCAGCAGCATAAAAGTCCCACCAACGCGTTTCGCCTGCTAAGGCTTCTTCTAGGGTAGTCAGTCAGGGTTTCAGTTAACTGTGTGTTATTTTTGTTTTTCATCATATTTTGACTTAATAAATTATTATTATTATTTTGCAATAATTGTTTGAGTGCTTTTTAGAGGTTTCTTTCTCTGTGTTTATATATATATATATATATATTTATTCATGTTCTGCAGGAACGTCTGATTACCCAGTATGTCCCCACAAAGCATGAGAAACTGAAGGCTACCCTGAGCATCACCAAAGCATTGCTAGAGGCCAAGCTTAGAACCCAGGTGACCCGGCACAAAAGGGAGCACAAGAAGGTCCAGAAACTAAAACAAGTAACTGTGGCCCGAGCAAAGAAATTCATAGTGCTTCACAATGCAATAAAGATGTGGAAGCAAGCTCAGAGAAAGCAAAGCGTGCAGATAAATTCCCTGAGAAGAGACTTGCAAGACGCACTCAAAAAACAGGGATCTCTCGCGGATGAAATGACAGTCCTACAAGGACAAGTATAGACCCTGACTAAGCGTCATTATCCCACAGCCACAAAAACCCATGAATACAAGGGTACAGTGAGAACTGGGAATACCCCTCGTCTGAAAGACAGGGTTGCATATATATATCCATATAGCCCCCCTGGATACTAAAATCCTTTGCACTAGGTGCTGTCTGTTTAGCATCATCCAGCAATGCTAGGGTTAAATCCCCTTTCATATGGCCTGCATTTGAGTTGTCACCTAAGAGAGACACTAAGTAGCCAAGTGCAGGTGCAAGAGCCTGGCAGTTGGAGTCACATGTAAGGGAATAAGCTGACTAGGCCTGTAATGTCAACTGGGCCTGCCCAGATTTTGGTGAGAGAGATTAACCCCTTCCCAGGTAAAAAAGTGTCAGTTCTCTCCCCTCTGGGGGAAGAGAGTTGTGAAAGAGTCCTGTTCTGCCTTTCCCCGTAGGAGAGTGGGAAGTATACCCAACAGCCAGAATTCCTTATGAAGAGAAGGACTATGTATGCTGTCTGGATGAATCTGTGCTGTGAGACCCCAAATAAAATACAAGTGGCATTGTTGCTTGTACTCCAGAGTGCTTCTTGCTAGAAGGAAAGTTCCTGTAGGAATTAATCTCTGCCCCTTGCAGAGCCCTGCAAGATGGGGGCGCTGCACCAACCTGAGGAAATGACCTCTGCACCCCAAGCTCCCTATTACATCTGCAGACTCAAACTCCTGGGAGCCTTATGCTGTGTCCTGCCTAATTTTGCAAGCGGGAGCGAGGGAATGAATCGGGGCTATTTGTGTGTGTTTGTGTGTGTGAGTGGATGTGTTCTGTGCACACTTACCTCTGCTGAGCGCGCTTCAATCTCAAAAATGTTTGTCTCCTCAAGCACTGAGCTGTGCACAAGCGCACGCATTCCGCGTGAGCGGGAACGTCTGAATTCAAATTGGAAGAAGGAACCTCGGCTCGCTCTGCGCGGTCAACGCCAGCAGGGATGCAGTCTAACACACAAATCTACCTGGGGCATGAGAACACACCACTCTGTACAGCAACATTTCAAGTGGAATCACATGGTAAACCCCAACCAATCATGTACCATGTGTTTCCTTCCCTTTAAAGTGACCTCACAGCACCTAAAAAGGGAAGCAATCACACGGTACATCAACAAATCATTTTGCTTGATGTACCATGTATATACCTCACTTTTTGTTGAGAGGTCTTTCTCAGCCAAAAGTGATGGATGATCATGTAGGCGGACGCTCACAGAGGTATGCAAGGGAGACTGGTTATGGTGAAATTAAATAAGGCTTTTATTGCGCCTGTTTCCTTAACATCAGGAAACCATCCAAACAAGTGGTAAACAAAGCTTCTATCCCCTTGGGAGAATTTCTAGTGAAATACTATGCAGTCCACAACTCCCTTTAGATAAGCATGTCTCCCAGCCCCAAACGTATAGCATGAAATGAACAGATATAAAAAGTCTTATAAATGAAAGCATGTGTACCTTCTTTTATTGCCTGTTGGGTGGCTGAAGGTTTTGCTAGTGCTTGTTTAGGTGGTTCAAATTTTGCAACCTTGTCTTTCAGACGAGGGGTATTCCCAGTTCTCACTGTACCCTTGTATTCATGGGTTTTTGTGGCTGTGGGATAATGACGCTTAGTCAGGGTCTATACTTGTCCTTGTAGGACTGTCATTTCATCCGCGAGAGATCCCTGTTTTTTGAGTGCGTCTTGCAAGTCTCTTCTCAGGGAATTTATCTGCACGCTTTGCTTTCTCTGAGCTTGCTTCCACATCTTTATTGCATTGTGAAGCACTATGAATTTCTTTGCTCGGGCCACAGTTACTTGTTTTAGTTTCTGGACCTTCTTGTGCTCCCTTTTGTGCCGGGTCACCTGGGTTCTAAGCTTGGCCTCTAGCAATGCTTTGGTGATGCTCAGGGTAGCCTTCAGTTTCTCATGCTTTGTGGGGACATACTGGGTAATCAGACGTTCCTGCAGAACATGAATTTCTTTAACAGCCTGCAGATTGTCTTCCTGCAGAGTTTGCTGCTTCTCCTTGGCCTTCTGGAGGTGCGTACGCAGACCTTGCAGTTGGTTCTCCAGTCAGCCCTCTCTTGGAGTAGCTTTTATGGTATAAAATAAGTGACTAGCTCTTTACTATCCAAAGATACCAAGGCAACAAGACAAACATGTTACACTAAAAGTAGAGCTTCCCAAAATAAAAATTATCTGGTCTTACTCTTAAAGAAGAAATCTATGTGCAAAAGAGACTAAGTCCACCCCAGTCATATACCTGCAGCACCATCATTCAATCACTGGCAAAACTAACAAAGAGCAACTCTATTTTCTGCCTTTCATACCTCCATCTCAGGGAGAGTCTTGCAATTATACTGTAGAGTCTCGCATGTTGGTCCATGTGAGAAACAACACTGTTGTATTACTTATTCATGAATTGTATACTGCACTTATGGAAATGCCTGATAATGGGCATCTGACCACAACTCATATAGATTATTTATATTTAATATTACAATACATTTTTAAGGTAATAGGACATGGTTCAGATAACTCTTGGTTAAATTGTCAGACTGACAGCAAAAGTTCATCTACTATGGGTCCTAACACATTACATGTTTAATTTTTTCTAGAAATGTCGCTGAACGACACCTACATTTTGCTTATAATTAACTTTCCATACTTTCCAGTATAAATATGTATTGCTGTATAGACAGGAATATATAGACTACATAAGTTGTATAGACGTATTATTATTACTGGTGGTGTTACTCATCATCACTGTCTACAGTTAGTATTTTATAAACTATATTTCAATTAGGGTATATGCTGAACAAAAATAATAAGGGGAGATGATGATAATGGTGTCAAGGGAGACCAGGTCTTTTAACACATTTATATTTAATGGATCAGTCACAAGGAAATTCAAGAAAAGTTAGACTAAAAAGCGCACCAGCAAAAACGGAGCAGGAAGGACCCAAAACAAAAAAATGATTAAAAGGGCACTTTAATGTGACAAGAGACCCATCCAACGCGTTTCGAACATCACAGCGTTCTTTTTCAAGGATAAAACACAATGTAATAACATCCATTATATACCCTCTTACCTGTGGGCCGTTTCGCGCCAAAAAACGGAACCTGATGACGTCATGACGCTACGCGCGTCATCGCGCATGCGCAGAGCGACCCAGTGCCGTTCTAAGGGCAAAGCAAGTCCCACAGGTAGTGTGGCCATCTTGGTTAAGGGCAAGTCGTAGAGAATCACTGCCCCACTAATACAATACATCCCTATGACGCATACAAGCAGTGCTAATCACTGCGCATGCGCATTGCGACGATGCAAACATCAACAAGACTAAAATCAAAAGTTAAGAAAAATAGAAGGAAGAAAAAGAAAAAACATTCTATTGATAAGGGAAAATGTGAAAAACATAATAACTTACATCTTATGCTAACACATAATGGAAAAATAAGAGTATATAAAACATATAGACACAATTTGAAGAGTGATTTAAAGCAACTGAAAAACTTAAAAAACATGTTAATACATGAATACTGCATAACATATATTGTATATCTAGAACCTAGGAACCAGGAAAATTTAACCAAATATAGTACATAAAAAACATTGTATAATAAAGGTGGCTTGCTGAGTCTGATTAAAATGGAGGTTGCAGGGAAGAAATCGAGTCTCTCTGGCTGGTAAAGTCCTCCAACATGGTTGGACCCCTTGCCCCCTCATGTCCAAGTTCAATAGGGCAAGGGTCCACTGCAGATCTTGAAATACCGGTCTAAATTCTGGGAACCAGGTTGCCAGCACCAATGCCCTCTGGTCAGACACCTTAGTCAGTCAGAACCCTGTAGTGGGTCACTGCTGCTACTCAGCCCTCCAGCTCTTCTGGAGTGGCCTCGGAGCATAGCCCCATCCCCCCGGATGCACCGTGTGTCGCGCATCAGCGACGTGCTCACGTGACGTCGTGCACCGCTCCCCAGCTGCGTGGCAAGTAATCAGACTGCCACTTGTCTCCTGTGCCTATCATGGCTCCCACTGGGGACGCGCCTCTGCTCCCCCTCCTGTCCTATTGGCTGTTATGCCATATATATTTCCTGCTCTCACTCTCTTGCATTGCTCAGCATAATCTATTGTAGCCTTGTGTGCCTCACAGTTCAGTTGTGCCTAGCTCTTGTCCAGTCTTGTCTTGCAGTTTGTCTCCTCGTGTACCGACCTGGCTTGTTATTGGAACTCCTCTGGATATCGACCTCGGCTTACCCTCGACTACGTTTACCTCTCTAACCCAAGATCACGGCTACATGGACTTCGACGATTCTCAACTCTCCAATCCCAGACCACGGCTTAACGGACTTCAACTACGCAGCTCTCTATAAGTCAAGACCCCGGCGAGTATACGGACTAACCCACTCTCTCCTACCAGACCTGTCTACACTGACAATCTGCCTTCCAGGCACGCCTCCGCTGCTGTCGGTGCAAGGGTTCCTACCTTCCCACCTCAGCACTGGGGTCTTGTTTGTTGGTAGCACAAGCGTTACATCCACCAGCTCCATGGAGCTGGAGACCAGTAACTCATCCTGTATGGAGGCTTTCTTGTGGGCAGTGCAGCTGCCCTCCCCAGCAAACCCCCGGTTCTAGGGTGCCCCCTCCTTGGTTTGGGGACCCATGGAGGGGCAGCTACTGGTGTTCTGAAAGCCCACTGACTTACAGTGCATAACACTACACTTCATTACATTACATGTATTAATAAAATAAACCTTTAATACATCCCTAAACACTGGGTATGGAGAAAAGGATAGAAAAGTGTACTAGCCTATATTCCCCACACTCTATATATAGGACTTAGCTGGACTCTGAGAGCCGCACCCCTTTTCCCCCCTCCACAACATTATCTACGTTTGGGGATTCCCATGAACCCAATACTGGTTCTGGGCTACCTGGCACTAACTGGGGTACCCTTATGTTACCGAGGGATCCCCGCAGCTACAGGAACACTTTTCATCCCTATGCCTCATTTTACCTTTCTGGCTGTGCTAAATCAAGGAACCCTA
The DNA here is from genome assembly GCF_040206685.1 of Ascaphus truei. Lineage (NCBI taxonomy): Eukaryota > Metazoa > Chordata > Amphibia > Anura > Ascaphidae > Ascaphus > Ascaphus truei. The sequence goes on along the minus strand of NC_134484.1, from coordinate 233,277,064 downwards.
GTGGTGAGTCACGCAAGTGTTTTCAAGGGGAGATATTGCTGGGACAATGTGCCTACATGTATCCAGGAATCAGACATGATTCCTGGGTACATTTGTAGGGGAACCAACAACTTCGGACCCCAACTACCTAGGCATTTTCTGACAACACTTTCTCCGCAAAACCCCCTTTGAAACTCATACCCTCGCAATCCCTGCTTGCTGGCATCACTGGAAAGGCAAAAACACATACAGTACATTCTTTATTAACGCACATTACAGTTTATGCATTAAACAGTACTGGGCTCAAGAGCTGATACTTCTTGAACCCTTATTACGGATCAGGGGTAATCAAATGGGCTTAAGCCTTTATTTGAGAGCCTGGTTAGCCCAAACCATCACAAATGGTAAGTGTGAATGTGATAATGCAGACAGCATGGCATACGGGAGCCCATGGTATCCCACCCCAGTCAACCTGGAGTTATTCCCAATCCCGTCTAATAGTAGGCAAAGGGGTGACAAACCGCACCCCAGGGGATGAGATGGAAACCAGTGTACAGATGTAGCCAAACTTACAGTTCCTGGAACCATGAATGTGCAATTGTGGTCCAGCAGGCTTAATGTTGCAGGAGGTCCCATTAAAAAGAATGGACCTCTTGCAGGGCTGTCGTGGCAGCCACCTCCCTCAGTGCAGTGTTGTTCCGGTGTTTCACCATGAGAACCAGGAACAGTAAGCTTGGCTATGTCTGTACTATAGTAGGTAGGAAAAGGAATCAAGGAGCTGGATATATGCGATAGATGTGATATATGTTATATAAAGAAAAAGAATGGTGCAAATAGCGCTAAAAGCTAAACAATATAAATGTATATATAAGTGAAAACTAATAATCAACACTCAAATATACCCAGCAATTACTGGGCAAGGCTGCCAGGAATAATTGACCCAAAACTAAGTCAAACAAGAATACGACAAAAGCAATACAAACCGGCGCCTAAAAAATGTCTGATTAAAGTCCAAGTGAAGTAACCAATTCAAAGATGCACTCGAACTTCTGTGTTTCCAAACTTGGATGAGTCCACTGCCAATTGACTCGGGATATGTGGAATAAAGAAGAAAGATAATAGTGTAATACCGTAGATCAAACAAACATTTAACACAAACACAGAACAAACACCACTTACAACAATAGACAATAAAAAGCAAGGCTGAAAAAGAAGAGCTAATTTAATACAAAATAAAACACATAATTGACAAATAAAAACAATAAACAGGCAACTGGTCCGGTTGATGTAAAACTGGAATCCTACTCACAAGAAACTGTGAGAAAAATCACAGTGAATGGCAGTCTTAGGAACAGCTTGTCCTCCGCTGGTGTCTGACTCCTTTCTCAAACACTCCCACGCTCTCCTGGATCCTAGGGTCCTTTACTGGAGGTGTACCGGGGTCTTTCTCCTGCTGCTGCCGAACACTGCACCCTATTGCGTTGCATGCGACTGTTATGAATGACGCACTCTTACACTCTGACCCTACGCGTTTCGTGCACATGCGCACTTCAGGGTGGATTTAACCCCTTTATTACCCTAGCCGTTAATACCGCTAAGGTAACAAAGGGGTTAACCCCTCCCGCTACCCACCTGGTAGGCCTAAACACCCATCCTTGGGGCTACAACCCTCCTTACCCACCCCGCCACTCACAATAAACAAAAATACACACAACAGCCCTACTACCCACCTCATAGGCCACTAATAACCATTACAATATATAATAAACACCAATACACAACCCAATCACTCCCTGTGCCCCCACATAAAACCATAATTCATTATTTTATAAACAGGATTAATACCACAGACTGGCAGATGTTCCCGAGTTGTCCCCATGGGTGTCTCTGGCCCTCGCATGGTCCCCACTGGCCTGCGGTACCATTCGTGTTGTAAATGTAAAAAAAAAATATTTAAGGCCATGACGTCTCATTTGAAATCAAGAAGTCGACAGGTCAACATCGTGAATTGAACATGGGGTTATTGGATTAACAGATATGTCCCGCATCATGTAACCGGGATATTATAATGCATAGGAGATCCCGGCACCCAATATCTGGGCCCGTATCTTGGGAAGAGGGGGGTCCCCGGACCTGAAAACAATGCGGTTCTGCTCTGGAGACCCCCTGTTCATCTACGCTAGTAATAAAATTTAAATTAAATTTTTTTTATTTTGTCCGAGATTCGTGCAGAGAGAGGCGCCTCTCTCTCTCTGCAGCAGAATCAACTCGCCGGGTGAGCCCTTTTCAGAGGGTCAAGCATCTCGTCGCCGGCTACGCGCCATGTTTGCAAATGTTGCTATCACTGGTATTCAGGGCTTTCTGCATACCGTGATAGCAACACTGTCAAAAATGACGAATTAAAAATCGTGGCGATTTTTTCTATCGGACTTTACTGCATGAGGCCCAAAGTCTCTGTCGAAGCAGCAGGCTGGACAGTGAAGGCAAAAAGACAACGAAACTGCGCTCGTGCTGTCTTGTGATGTATGTCTTATAGTTAGAACTCCTTGCAGCTGGACACGTGGACAAAATCCCAAAATTCCTATGTGAGATCTCCCTAGTGAGATCTCACCAAAAAACAATAAGAAAGGTCCACACAGTGCACCAAGGGTCAATAATCTATAACACAGATTTGCTTAGAGTCCAATCAAGGACCTGAAACAACGGTATATGAGCCAATCAAGTGGAAATTAAATACAAGTGTAAAATGTAAGAAATAATTTAATAATAAAAATATATATAAATGATTAAATATGGAACTAAACAATAACCAACAAAAATTGGAATAAATGAGTCTGATGGCAAAAGCCACTGACACAACAAACTATATAAATGCAATAAGCTTAATCACAATACTAAAAAATGCATACTGTATAATAAACAAAACCACAAAGGGAGTGTAAGTGCTAACCATTGAGTTCAGAACGGAGCTTCCGCTGAGTTTGCTGATGATATATCGGACTGCACAGTCAACAGCTGATGTCCCGGCTGATCGAACTTCCCGGTTGCCCTGCACCAGTCAATGGGAGGCCGGGCTGAACAGCTTCACCTGACCTACGCATTTCACAACTGCGTGCTTCGTCAGGGGTACAGAAGTGATCCGTAGGTTTACCAGCTGTAGCCTAACTAATCTGTGAGAGGCTGGTCCGTCTACACGACTGGCGAGGAGAAGCAAGCACAGAGAAAAGCACGTCTACAGCATACCAGGAAGACCAGCTGGGATCCAATCTACAACATTACCCTCTGCTTACCTGGCTCATGACCAAGCAATTTTTCTTGAGTAGGATTCCAATTGTTACCCAACATCGTTGATGTCAAGAAACAAATAGCATTGCAAAATTATGTCTTTGGTCTTTTGGTCTTTTGACCGCGTCTATTCACATTGTTTTTATTTTGTTTTTATTAAACATTCTTTGTATTATGTCTATCCAGTTAATTTCTGTTTTTTTACCAGGGAGTGTCTCAATTTTGGTGATTTGATAATATCTCCCAAGGAAGTTCACCTTTTTTCTCGCATAATAATTGTCCGAATAGGTGTGATTTTTTTGAGATAATCCACTATGGTTGCATTCTTGTCTATTCCTTTTCATGTGTAACACATCAAGATCTACAGAGAAGAATCCCACAGCAGATCAGATTTTCCACAATAACAGGTGATGTTGGGTTTGAATACCCACATTTACTTTGTGACATTATTATTATTTGTCAAGCACCATAAAAGTCGGTTTTTTTAGGTTAGTATCCTTTTTCTCGTTGTTATTTCCCTGCACTAACCTTAATAAAGTTTAGCGGATTTGCGATGTCATTAGCATCTTATTTACCCTAACATCCGTACACATGTATTGATATGTTATTTCAGTGGTTAACTCTAGGTTATCACAATATAATTCTCTATAGTACATAGGCGTTAGGATTTACGTAACGTTAATTTAGGTTAACATTACGTTCAATAGGTTAATGGAGCTTTGTGCATCTAGGCCATTGAACCCAAATGCAGATGTAGCAGATATTATTGCACCCGTTATCACAAATAGGGCATCATTTAGCCACGCCCACTAGCACTCCCTTTGACACTTATATGCATATATATATATTGTGTGGTATTGGTTGGTAGTTTCTCAGAGCTTGTTGGGAATCTGTGTATTTTGTTAATTGTGTGCAGCTGGACTCAGTTGCTTATGGGAGGGTAGTGACCCCTCCCCCCCCCAAGGTTTAAGCTTGCCCCACCACACTTTCCAAGTTGGCAGGTCAGTTTCATTTTGCCATGTTACAACAGATCCAATGTGATCCTTCTTCCTGTAATTATACAGGTAAATAAGAATTTTAACCCAGGTGAGTGTTAGGCCCTGCTATGGTCATGCCTTGTAAGTGGCAGCAGGCTTAAGACACTTTGGCCAAAGGGTTAAACTAAATGACCCTTTTTACAAGAGATACAGTAGGTATTGCACTGTGTATTTTTGTCCCATTGGAAGTAGCTTTGGGCATTTCTGTTTTTTGTTGTATACTTTCAGCCACGCCCACTAGCACTCCCTTTGACACTTATATGCATATTTACACAGCTCAACCCCGTTATAACGCGAATCCGCTTATAACACGATGCAAGCGTGGCTCCCAATTTTCATATTTATGAATACTTTGCAACACGATTATTTGTGTCTTAAATACTTTATTGTACAATGCATACAATTGTACATTATTTCTAACACGATCCGCTTATAATGCGATGTGATTCTTTGGACCCAAAGCACAGCGTTATGAGGGGGTTGAGCTGTATTGTGTGGTATTAGTTGGGGTTTCTCAGAGCTTGTTGGGAATCTGTGTTATTTGTTAATTGTGTGCAGATGGTCTCTGTTGTGTATGGGAGGGTAGTGGCCCCTCCCCTCCAAGATTTAAGCTTGCCCCACCCCGCTTTCCAAGTTGGCAGGTCAGTTTCATTTTGCCAGGTTACGACAGATCCAATGTGATCATTCGTCCTGTAAATATACAGGTAAATACGAATTTTAACCCAGGTAAGTATTAGGCCATACTATGGTCATGCCTTGTAAGTGGCAGCAGGCTTAAGACGCTTTGGCCAAAGGGTTAAACTAAATGACCATTTTACAAGAGATATATAGGTATTGCACTGTGTATTTTTGTCACATTGGAAGTAGCTTTGGGCATTTCTGTTTTTTGTTGTATAAATTTAGCCACGCCCACTAGCACTCCTTTTGACACATATGCATATATATTGTGTGATATTGGTTGGGGTTTCTCAGAGCTTGTTGTGAATCTATGTATTTTATCATAACATACATAGGCGTTTGGATTAACGTAACATTAATTTAGGTTAACATTACGTTCAATAGGTTAACGGAGCTTTGTGCATCTAAGCCATTGAACCCAAATGCAGATGTTATTGCACCTGTTATCGCACCATAGGGCATAATTGGCACTAATTGGCACATTGTGGATAGCAAATCACACAATTTGGAAACTCACAGCTCCATTGAATTGTAGCAAATCGCCCAGTAAAATGTGTGACTGCGGTAATGCGAAATCGCACACTAACAATAACGTCTGCTACATCTGTACTTCTTCCAAAATAAAAAGAAATGTAGGTGATTTCAAATCCTGGTTCTGTTTGTTTTGTTTTTTATAGATTTGCTTATTTAAATCTCCAAAAGGACAACATAGAGCTAAGAACTAAAATGTCAATAATAACTTCAATGGTTTCATGACTGAATTCCTGGAAACCTTTAGAGAAGGTTTTTACATTAGCTTTCATATGATTCTCACAAGTAGAGCAGGAAGTGAAAATATTAAATGTTGCCATAAAGTGTCATGAATCCAGTATCTTGATTTATGTAATTGTTTTTAGAGTCCAGATGTTGAATACATTTTAATTCCCATGTTCTCTTCTGCTGTGTATTTTTTAAATTTCCTTTGAGAATTATTACTGATAAATCTGACAGAGAGTGTCCTACTTGGGAAAAGTGCTGTCTCACAATTGCTGGAATTGCAGTTAAATGATTATATATTGATTTTACTGTTCTGAGCTGTGGTGAGGGTGGTCTTTGCACATACTGTATGTTTTCATGTTTCTCTAAATTCCCATTTTGAGTTTGGTCAACAACGACATCAAAACCTGCTCATTTTTACTTCCCATTGGTAGCTCAAATGATAAAACAGACACAGTGTGTGTCATGTATGGCACATCTGTGAGCACGTTACTTGTATATTTGACAAGAATGAATACACAGCAAACCAGCTGACTCACCTTTCACTTATACAACATACCTCAAATGAGTAATATCAACCCTCAATCCATCACAATATATATGTGTGTGTGTGTGTGTGTGTGTGTGTGTGTGTGTGTGTGTGTGTGTGTGTGTGTGTGTGTGTGTGTGTGTGTGTGTGTGTGTGTGTGTGTGTGTGTGTGTGTGTGTGTGTGTGTGTGTGTGTATATATATATATAAATATGTATATATATAAATATGTATATATATATATATATATATATATATATATATATATATATAGAGAGAGAGAGAGAGAGAGAGAGAGAGCAGAAAATAGCCGTGTTAGTCCAGTTGCGATAGTGCAGAATAAATGAGTTCTTCAGTATTAGGTGATATCTTTTTTATTGGACTAACAATTTATGTCATAGGACAAGCTTTCGAGAGTTCTCTTCTCTTCTTCAGTTCAAGCAATACTGATATACAAAGGATTCAATGGCTAAAACAGTGTAGAGAGAGGGAAAAAAACAACAGATATTTACTGTAGATAAGGTAGGGTGTTAAGTGTTTGAAGCCAGGGGACAGTGTCAAAGAAAGGTGGGAAGGGGAAGGGATGCTGGGGGGGAGAGAAAGTGTGGATAAGAATTGAGGCAAGCAGGATAATTACAAACAATTTTGATAGGGTGTGAGAAAACCCATGTCCGCATTATGTCCTTTGGTTTTGGTGTCAAAGAGTCTTATCATTCTGAGTTCAAATGTTTTCCGTTCTTGGGTGCTTTTAAACATTCCATTGAGGATTTTGATTTTTAGATCATTTATGGAATGATCTGGTTGTGAGAAGTGATGTCCCACAGGTGAGCAGTATCTTCCTTCTTCGTGATGAATATGATTTATTTGATGTATATGATTCAGTGCAACAAATGTGACCGAGGTTGCTACATTGGGGAAACCAGCCAAAAACTACAAGGAAGAATGAATATGCACAGACACTCTATACTCCATCACGAAGAAGGAAGATACTGCTCACCTGTGGGACATCACTTCTCACATCCAGATCATTCCATAAATGATTTAAAAATCAAAATCCTCAATGGAATGTTTAAAAGCACCCAAGAACGGAAAACATTTGAACTCAGAATGATAAGACTCTTTGACACCAAAACCAAAGAACTTAATGCAGACATGGGTTTTCTCACACCCTATCAAAATTGTTTGTAATTATCCTGCTTGCCTCAATTCTTATCCACCCTTTCTCTCCCCCCCAGCATCCCTTCCCCTCCCCACCTTTCTTTGACACTGTCCCCTGGCTTCAAACACTTAACACCCTACCTTATCTACAGTAAATATCTGTTGGTTTTTTTCCCTCTCTCTACTCTGTTTTAGCCATTGAATCCTTTGTATATCAGTATTGCTTGACCTGAAGAAGAGAGGAGAACTCATGAAAGCTTGTCCTATGACATTAATTATTAGTCCAATAAAAAAGGTATCACCTAATACTGAAAAACTCATGTATTCTGCACTATATATATATATATATATAGTGTGCTTGACAAATCCCCCAAAAATCTTCTCGCGGACTAAAAAATCTACTCGCCACCTAGTCCCACCCCTAACCCCGCCCCTAGTCCCGCCCCCAAACCCGCTTTAAAATAAAATATATAAATACAATAAATTTAATACATTCCTAGTAAGAAAAACATTTGTTTTTGACATAAGTTTATTTATTGTATTACATTATACTACAATTAGTCCTTGTTACGTGTGTGTGTGTGTGTGTGTGTGTGTGTGTGTGTGTGTGTGTGTGTGTGTGTGTGTGTGTGTGTGTGTGTGTGTGTGTGTGTGTGTGTGTGTGTGTGTGTGTGTGTGTGTGTGTGTGTGTGTGTGTGTAAATGACGGCTCTAGAAATAAAAGCCAGATGTGAATGACTAGATTCCTGAACCCCTCACAATATCTAAAGCAGCAATCCCGCCTGGGATCTTACCTGATCCACAGTCCCTCAATATCCAGGTATCCTCATTCCCGCAATGTTATACATTGGAGAGGAGGTATTCCCTACCTGTCTTCTGGGTTAGGAGGGATTCCGATGTCTCCCGTGTGAAGCTTGAGTCAGATCTGGAAAAAAGCAGTATAGGTTATTTCGGTGTAGTATAGGGCAGTTAAGATATATAGGGTAAATAAGATATCCAGATCCAGAGTGTGAGACAGACAGAGAGTGTGGGTGAGAGAGTGTGAGACAGACAGGGTGTGGTTGTGAGAGAGAGAGAGAGAGAGAGAGAGAGAGAGAGAGAGAGAGAGAGAGAGAGACAGAGACAGAGACAGAGACAGAGACAGAGAAAGGGGAGAGACAGAGAGAGAGGGAGGGTGAGAGACAGAGAGAGAGTGAGACAGAGAGAGAGAGACAGAGAGAGAGAGACAGAGACAGAGAGACACACACAGAGAGAGGGTGAGAGACAGAGGTTGAGAGACAGAGTGAGAGAGAGAGAGAGACAGAGAGAGGGTGACAGAGAGAGAGAGGGTGAGAGACAGAGACAGAGAGAGGGTGAGACACAGAGACAGAGAGGGTGAGAGACAGAGAGAGAGGGTGAGAGACAGGGTGAGAGGGAGGGAGAGAGAGAGAGAGGGTGAGAGAGAGGGTGAGAGAGAGGGTGAGAGAGAGGGTGAAAGACAGCGAGGGTGAGAGGCAGAGAGGGTGAGGCAGAGAGAGAGGGGGTGATTGGGTGGGGTGGGTGGGGTGATTGGGTGACGGGGTGACTGGGTGGGGTGACGGGGTGATTGAGTGGGGTGACGGGGTGATTGGGTGGGGTCACGGGGTAATTGAGTGGGGTGACGGGGTGATTGGGTGGGGTGACGGGGTGACTGGGTAATTGGGTAGGGTGATGGGGTGACTGGGTGTTTGGGTGAGGTGACGGGGTGACTGAGTGACTGTGACAGGGTGACTGTGACAGGGATGGTGACTGTGACAGGGAGGGTGAGTGTGATAGGGTGACTGTGACAGGGGAGGGTGACAGGGTGACTGTGACAGGGGAGGGTAACTGTGACAGGGTGACTGTGACAGGATGGGTTACTGTGACAGGGTGGGTGACAGTCACGGGAGCTTGTTCAGGGTTATAATAATACACCAAATATCTCTGGGTTGAATTGAATGCGACTTAGATATAATAAAGAAAGTTTATTCCTTGAAAAAAGTGAACACACAAGATATACAAATAACACACAGAATATGAACACCTACTTAGGCTTTGGGCAATGAAGCAATCAGGATCTGGATTGGCAATTCATTCAGGCATCAGTTAACAAGTAGATGTTGTAACGAAGACACAAACGAAGACACTGGGCATAGGGCTTACACTTGTTTATATGGGGTTTCAGCCCTATCTCTTAACATTGGGTGCCAGGTATTGGTTACCCATTACCTCCACCCAATTACCCTTGCCACCTCACGTGGGAAGCAAGGTAATACCTGCCCAAAGGGGTGGGCATAATTCTAATCAGGGGCTCATTTCTCTAGCCCCAATCCTAAAAGACTGGCGTCTCCTAGTCTGCCTTTTGGGTCCCTTCACAGGAAAACCTTTGTCTCAAGGTGTGAAACACAACACTTTACACAAATACCCATATCCTGCTCTTTTAATATTAAACGTATATTAAAATAATCCATTCTGTGGGTCTGAGCGGGCTGAAATTTGCCAGGTCCTCATGCCGAAGGACCCCTGCCATTGTGGCCAAATATCAGCCTTCCACGACCCCCAGAACCGGAGATACCAAAACCAAGTTAAAATCCCCTATTAACTTTAATGCAGGATTCTCCGCTATAGGCTAAAAGAAATCATTGCATTTCACTCTTCCATTGAACTCAATGGGCTCCGCCGCTATAGGCTTTAAATGGAGCAACTCCGCCATTGAAGTCAATGGGAAAACCACATTTTTCACAGTTACCCATACTCCGTCCAGTTGATCGGAGAGGGCTGGAAATTGCCATGCAGTCATGCCGGAGCAGTGACTACATGCTGCCCAAATCCCAGCCCTCTGGTACTTACAGAACCGGAGTTATGGGTTTTCACTTTATACGTTTTTGGACTTAGCCGTTTCAAAGCCACGCGGCTTTCCTCCATTGGAATCAATAGGGCCGGCGCTGCCATAGGATTCATTGGGACCTCCGCTACCTATGAAGTCAATGGGAAACACACACTTTTTCACAGTTAACCCTACTCCGTTTCGGTTGAGGGGAGAGGGCTGTAAATTGCCATGCAATCATGCCGGAGCAGTGACTATATCCAGGCCAAATCCCAGCCTTCTGGTCCCCACAGAACCGAGTTATGGTTTTCAGTTTACACTGTTTTCCACTTAGTGTTTGAAAGCCACGCGGCTTTCTCCGCCATTACGGTCAATGGTAGGACCCTCATGGCCGGCACGACCCTTTCTTGCCACCATTAATTGTCGGGGTCGAGTGAGGGAGTTCCTAGAGGCTAGGAGCAAAAATAATTTTATCTCTGGGTACCCTAGAAAGAAAGTTCCCACGCCAATTGGGACATTGTTTCCACTTTTGCGGTTCTGCGATCTGGCTGGCTGACAGCCCGTTGCTGGAGGTAGAAGTCGAGGAATCCCCATTGAAATGAATTACTCCATTCACTTTCAATGGGGAACCGCCGCTCCTCCTCTCGGGCGCCACCTGCAGGTCTTCTGTGATATCGGGCCCAAACCGCCGGAATCTCCATAGGATTACATGGGGCTCCAATGGCGACCTGTGGAGATGCTGCAAAATGGAGACTGCAAAGGCGGGAAATGGGACAAAGGGCAATAAACATGTAAATGCAATTAACCCCTTCCCTCCTGACCTGATCCCAGTGTATGTGGTTGCTGCATACACTGTAAAGGTACAAACACCAATAATTGTACTGTTGTAGGGTACATGCAACTACACACGTGGGTTTCTTGACAAGGCTTATTTATTCAGTCTTAAAAGATATACAGCACACAAAACAAAAATAGCTTTTCTTCAGTAAACAAAAGAAAGAATGTCTTTTTCTTCAGCAAACAAACAAAACAGTTTCTCTTTAGCTACCCTTTTTCTATGCAGGGGACAGACAGTTCACAATTCAACTACTTTGCTACTCAGACCTTTTTTCAGTAATCTCTTAGCAGCTTACGCCTCTCTCCTCAACAGCCAGCTCCATGTGTCTACAGTCTGGGTTTTAACACACCTTGATTAGGCAGCTGGGATCCAACTAATTGTCCTGAGGTTCCCAGCTGAAGTTAACCTAGTCAGTGCTGCACGGAAGACTAGACATAGGTTTTCCAGGCATATAACTGGTGGCTTTTATTTACTCTGTCACATTCCTCCCCTGTTAGTGTGTGGCTGGAGCTACGCACGGCTGAAGCCCGACCATCCACCCCGTCTCTAGAAAAGAAGTCAGCATTTGCGTTCTCTTTTCCCGGCCTATGCTGAATCTCAAATGAGAAGGGTTGAGGGCCATATACCACCTAGTCAATCTAGCATTGGAATCCTTCATGCTATTTAACCACTTCAGTGGAGCATGATCCGTCACCAAAGTAAAATGGACTTCTGCCAGGTAATGCCTCAAAGCCTCGATTGCCCACTTTACTGCGAGGCACTCTTTCTCAATCACTGAGTAGTTTTTTTCCCTTGGGAACAATTTCCTACTCAGAAAATCGATAGGATGTTCAACTCCCTCAAACTGTTGTGACAACACTGCCCCTAGCCCTATCTCTGATGCAACTGTTTGCACTATAAAAGGGCTGTTGAAGTCTATGGCTTCTCAGGATGGGACACTCTGATAGACACCTTTTTATGTCCTCAAAGGCTCTCTGACAATCCCTTGACCACACCACTTGTGTAGGGGCACACTTTTTTGTGAGGTCCGTTAAAGGGGCTGCCACTTCTGAATAGTTGGGGATGAACCGCCTGTAGTACCCTGCTAAATCCAGCAGAGAGCGTACCTGCGTTTTTGTTTGGGGGGTCGGAACTTCTTTCAGGGCAACTACCTTGTCAGCTAGTGGCCTTACTTTTCCACCTCCCACTGCATACCCTAAGTATTTAGTTTCCGCCTTACCCAGGGCACATTTCTTAGGGTTGGCTGTGAGCCCTGCCTCTCTTAGGCCCCGGACATGTTACCTGCTTGCTGGCGGAAGCGCGCTGAGGCGCGCTCCCGCTCAGCACTGAGCCCCTACAGCCGCAATTAGAGCGGCTTTAGTAGGGGCTCACCTGCGCTTCCCCGCTTGCCGGCGAGACAGGCCGGTCACGTGAGCGGTTCGCCCAATGAGGGCGAACCAGCTCCGTGATGTCACTGGCCCGCCCCCGGCCAGTGACGCGCCCGCCCCCTGACGGTCACACACACACACACACACACACACACACACACACACACACACACACACACACACACACACACACACACACACACACACACACACACACACACATGCATACACAAAGGCACACACACACACACACATGCATACACAAAGGCACACACACACACACACATGCATACACAAAGGCACACACACACACACACACACACACACACACACACACACACACACACACACACACACACACACACACACACACACACAAAGGCACACACACACACACACACACAAAGGCACACACACACAAAGGCACACACACACACACACACACACACACACACATGCATACACAAAGGCACACACACACACACACACACACACACACACACACACACACACACACAGGCAGGCACACACACACACACACACACACACACACACACACACACACACACACACACACACACACACACACACACACACACACACACACACACACACGTTCCCCAGTGACACACACACTGACAGCTACCAACACACACAGTGATACCCGCCTCCCAAGCGCTTGCTGTCTCCTCTGTAAGGACAGCAAAAAGCTCCAGGTAGAGCGAGCGGCAGCAAGCGAGAGCGAGCAAGCGCCAAACATGGCCAAGGCCTTAGACATTTGAGGAACGCTTTCAGCCTATTTAGATGGACCCGCCAGTGTTTACTATAAATGACAATGTCATCTAGGTAGGCTGTGGCATAAGTCCTATGGGGCCTCAGAACCTTATCCATGAGTCTCTGAAATGTGGCAAAGGTTTGCATTTGGACTTTTCCTCTAAGGGTATTTGCCAGTATCCTTTTGTCAAGTCCAACGTGGATATATATTCCGCGTTACCAAGGGCGTCAATTAATTCGTCCACCCTTGGCATCGAACATGCGTCAAACTTGGATACCGCATTGACCTTTCGGAGGTCCACACAAAATCTTACCTTCCCATCGGGTTTAGGGACCATAATTAGTGGACTACACCACTCACTGCATGATTCCTCAATCACTCCTAAGTGTAACATTTCTTGTACCTCCTTCTCTACAAGAGCCCTACGACTTTCAGGCAACCTATAAGGACGGGAACGTACTTTTACCCCAGGTGCTGTCTCGATTGCATGGGAAATTAAGTTAGTTTGTCCTGGTAAGTCAGAAAAAACATCCTGGAATTGTGTAATTATTGCTAACAAGTCCCCTTTTTGTTCAGAGGACAACTGTTTACCCATTGGGATTTCAGCAAGTTCACATGGTAAATTTGTTTACCCTTCCTGGACCCTGGTTGAGCGATCTCGTAATCCACATCACCCGTACGGCGGAGTACTTCGAATGGGCCCTGCCATTTGGCCAGGAGTTTACTCTCGCAACTGGGTAACAATAACATCACCTGGTCTCCTGGGTTAAATACTCTCATGCGAGCATTCTGATTGTAATGTCTCTCCTGACTGTCCTGGGCTGATCTAAGATTCTCCCTGGCAAAATGGCCGACCACATCTAGGCGCTTCCTAAGGTTTAGTACATACAGTATTGCAGGGTATTCTTAGAAGGGGACTGCTGTTCCTCCCAGGACTCCTCTAGGAGGTCTAGGATACGCCGGGGTTGGCGGCCATAGAGCAATTCAAATGGAGAGAATCCTGTGGAGGCCTGGGGAACTTCCCGCACTGCAAACAGCAGAAAAGGGAGAAATTCATCCCATGCTCTCTTCTCTGAATCTACAAATTTCCTCAGCATCCCTTTTAGAGTTCGGTTAAATTTTTCCACCAATCCGTCAGTCTGTGGATGGTAGACCGATGTCCGAACAGACTTGACCTCTAGTAACTTTAAGACATCCTGCATCAGTTTAGCCATGAAATTTGTACCTTGGTCTGTCAACATCACCTGGGGAAGTCCAACCCGTGAGAACAGTTCCAACAACTTGTTGGCTACTTGCTTCGCCGTTGCTGTTCTCAGGGGGAACGCCTCAGGATATCTTGTCGCATAATCAACTATTACAAGGATAAACCTGTGTCCTTTCGCAGAAGGTTCTAGAGGTCCTACCAAGTCTACCCCAATCCTCTCAAAGGGAACTGACACCAAGGGTAGAGGAACCAAAGGGGCTGGTTTTTGTCCTTTTGGACTAGTTAGCTGGCACTCTGGACATGCTGCACATAGCTTAGCAATATCACTATGCATCCCTGGCCAATAGAATCGGGATGAAATACGGTCCAATGTTTTATCCCTGCCCAGGTGACTACCCCAAGGGACAGTATGGGCTAGAGTGAACACAGATTTAACAAACGCCTTGGGAACCAATATCTGTCTGGTGACCTCCCCTGTTTGTGTCTGCCTATTCACCCTATAAAGGATATCCTTTGATAGCTCAAAATGGGGGAATACTATCACCCCCTGTGCATCTGAAATCTGTTCATCAATTTTCACCACCTTGTCATATGGTCTAGCAAGGACTGGGTCTTCCCTTTGCTTCTGGCAAAAGTCAGGGAGGTACAGGTCTGGTAAATCTCCAGGGCCCATATCCCCCTCTCTTTTTCCAATCCCAACCATCACTTGTGACCTCTGACTACTAGAATGGTCACCTTGAGACCCAGATTTCTGCAACCAGTCCTGTTTGTCCAAGCGTCTTTGCTTCCGAGTATTTTGAACCCGGTGTCTACTGGGAAAAAGGTCTGCCGAGAAGGGGAACAGTTTGCCAGGGTTCTCCTGAGCCCTAGAAGGAGGCTCCTCGTGAAAGACTGGGGCCATTAGGTCCGAAAAGAAAGGCCAGTCCCGACCGAGCACAACGGGGGCAGGGAGCCAAGGAGCGACTCCTACTTCGAGGTAAGCCTCCTGACCTTTTACCTGTAGCCGGATTTTGGCCTTTGGATAGTGTTTTACATCTCCGTGTATACATTCTATGCTCCTTGGGGAGTCAAAAGAACACACGTTGGGCGGTAACAGTTCCTGGAGGACCAGAGTTTTCCCAGAGCCCGAATCTACAAGGGCCTGGACGGTTTTTCCCCCAATCAGGGCTGGAAGTAGCCAGGGCTTGTAATTTTCCCCAGTAAAAGCCGAGGCGACGGTTCTGCTGAATGAACAATCCATCAGTGGACAGTCCACATACCGGTGGCCTTGTTCTCCGCAGGCGGAACATGGAGAGGGTTCCCTCGCAGGAGGGGGCTGTGGATAGCGCTCTGCTGGACCGGTTACTGGAGACCAGGCGTCTGGTGGGTCCTGTGGGCGACGTCTTCAGAAGTTTCTCTCATTTTGTGACGAGCCGACATCCGGAAGGAGATGAAGGTCTCTGTGGGGACCAGCATTTGGACTCCGTCCTTGCTGGAACGACTGCTCTGTCCGTTGGACTTGGCGGTTCCGTGACGGCCGTAGGTTCCCCATTGATCCGACCTCTCTCTTTGGGCGCCCGCAAGTGCCGGTGGAGTCGGGTTCAGGACACTCGCCTGCTGCTCAGCCCCAAGGAAGTTCTCCACGATTCGGACCGCCAAAGTTAGGGTTTCAGCAGCGTGGCGTTTTACCCACGAGCGTGCGGAAGGGGTATTATTTGTAGAAATTGTTCCAAAACCACCTGCTCAAGAATTGCCTCCTTAGTGCACTCCTTGGGTTGTATCCAGCGCGTACACACGTCCAGTAACCGCTGAGCGAGGACCCGGGGTCTCATCTTAGCGGTGTACTTCATGTTACGCAACTGCTGCCGGTAGGTCTCTGGGGTTACACCTAAGCGATCCAGTATGGCAGCTTTTACTTGTCGGTAGTCTATTGCCTGATCTGTAGGGAGGCCCTGATATGAGGCCTGGGCTTCTCCTACGAGGAGCGGGGCCAAAGCAGTTGCCCAGCAATCTGCAGCCCAGCCCTGAGCTTTGGCGACTTTTTAAAATGTAAGTAAAAAAGCCTCTGGATCCTCGTTCGGAGCCATTTTCCTCAGGAGTATCGGGGGTCTGCTTGCCAGTTCTGCACTGGCAGACCCTTGGAATTGGGTCAGCAGCTTGGCAATCCGCTCATCCTGTGCTGCTTGTAGTCTTTCATCTCTCCACTTGCAGCCAGGCCTGCTCCTGCATTAACTGTCCCTGCTGTCTGGTCTGCTCGAACAGAAACTCTTTCAAAAGTTCTTCCATTCTTGTGCGTGTGTTGCCCTTTAACTGCAGGAGCCTTTTGAAAAAAATCCTTCCCAATTCTTGACACCATATGTTGCAGGGTACATGCAACTACGCACGTGGGTTTCTTGACAAGGCTTATTTATTCAGCCTTAAAAGATATACAGCACACAAAACAAAAATAGCTTTTCTTCAGCAAACAAAAGAAAGAATGGCTTTTTCTTCAGCAAACAAACAAAACAGTTTCTCTTTAGCAGACAGTCTATATATAAGGTAGCTACCCTTTTTCTATGCAGGGGACAGACAGTTCACAATTCAACTACTTTGCTACTCAGACCTTGTTTCAGTAATCTCTTTAGCAGCTTACTCCTCTCTCCTCAACAGCCAGCTCCATATGTCTACAGCCTGGGTTTTAACACCCCTTGATTCTCCAGCTGGGATCCAACTAATTGTCCTGAGGTTCCCAGCTGAAGTTAACCTAGTCAGTGCTGCACTGGAGACTAGACATAGGTTTTCCAGGCATATAACTGGTGGCTTTTATTTACCCTGTCACATGTACCCATATACATTTCTATAAAATAGAACACAGTTTGCCCTGAGGCAGGGGAATAAAAATACAGGAATTCCCTCTAAATGTGGGAATAGGATAACCAAGAGACGTACATTTTGGTTGTGAAGCAGGGGAACATAGGTATTATAAGTACATTTCTGGATAACCCCTCACTTCCCAGATGGTGGAAGGGGGTGCCTAATGGGCTTGACCCCTTTATTACTCACTTGGCACCCCTCCCCCGTCACAGTGACTGTGACAGGGAGGGTGACTGTGACAGTGAGGGTGACTGTGACAGGGAGGGTGACTGTGATAGGGGAGGGTGACAGGATGACGATGACAGGGTGACTGTGACAGGGGAGGGTGACAGGGTGACTGTGACAGGGGAGGGTGACTGTGTCAGGGGAGGGTGACTGTGACAGGGGAGGGTGACAGGGTGACTGTGACAGGGGAGGGTGACAGGGTGACAGTGACAGGGGAGGGTGACAGGGTGACTGTGACAGGGGAGGGTGACTGTGACAGGGTGACTGTGAAAGGGAGGGTGACTGTGACAGGGAGGGTGACTGACAGGGAGGGTGACTTGACTGTGACAGGGGAGGGTGACAGGGTGACTGTGACGGGGAGGGTGACAGGGGAGGGTGACTGGGTGTCCTACACAAACACACACTACAACTCAGCTTTTGATGAGGGGGGGAAGGGAGGCGATCCGAGCAGGCAGCTCCCCACCGCCCCCTGTACCCACCAGGCGCTAGCCGCGACTGCCTTTGCCCCGCTCCCCCCTCCCCCGCGACAGCCACTGCCCCGCTACCCCCCCTGCAGCCATCTCATGCGCCGGCATCCCACTCGCCCCCGCTCCCCCTCCTTGTGCCCATCTCCCACGCTGGATGAGAGAGCATCGGGAAGCAAAGAAACACCACCAGGCACACGGCAGGCACAACCCCCCTCCCGCCACCTTCAAGCTCGGGCGGGCAGACACCAATAAAAGCCACACACGCCCCCCCCCCCCACACACAAATCTAAGTGTAGGTGCCGGGGGTCGCAAGGGACACGCCAGGGGGGCCGCATGGGGGACCGCATGGGACACACCAGGGGGGCGCATGGGGGACAGCACAGGACATGCCAAGGGGGGCCGCATGGGGGACCACACGGGACACACCAGGGGGGCGCATGGGGACCATACAGGACATGCCAGGGGGGCCGCATGGGGGACCACACATGGGGGACCACACGGGACACACCAGGGGGGCCGCATGGGGGACCGCACAGGACACACCAGGGGGGCCGCATGGGGGACCGCACGGGACACACCAGGGAGGCCGCATGGGGGACCGCACGGGACACACCAGGGGGGCCGCAGGGGACATGCCAGCAGTGTCGCATGGGGGGGGCAAGAAAGGACAGCAAGGGGGGACGCAGGCACTGGAGGCAGGGAATAACAGAATACATACCTTTTCCTGAATTGAAAAGTAAGGGCAGATTCAATTCCAAGCCTGGCTGCTGGGGGGGAAAATAAAAAATCCTGGCAGCACGTCGTCGCGTCACACCAATCAGGAAGAGGGATTAACATTTGTTTTTTTATAATCAAAAAAGAACCGCATGCACTGCACAGCCAAATCTGGTTGCCAGGGGCTGCCAGGCATCCGTATTTATCGAGCACTGTATATATATATATATATATATATATATATATATATATATATATATATACATACAAACACATATATACACAAATATATATATACACATATATACACACAAATGAAAACTATGCACTTAACACATACAAAATCAGTTGTAGCAAAATGTATCTGAAAAGTTAGACTACTCTCTACAAAGCGTGCAAAAGTTCAAACCTGAGCACAAATAATAATTTATTAAATAATAATTTATTAAAGTTTAGATCTAATATACAAAAAGTACAGTCTTACAGTATGTTACAGAAAAAGATTATTCCAAGAACATAAAGTATAACTACTGAATAAAGAAAGTGGTACCAGTGGCCAACCGACCCATAGAAAAAGGTATGGGGGCAAAAAACATAGAAGGGAGACTATAGATAGGCAATATAAATAACCCTATAAAAGGTAAGAAGTATTATAAGTATGGAGAACATAACGATAGAGGGAGGGAACACTACAAAACCCAACATCATAGAGGGGGAGAAAATCAGGATAGTACTTGTCCTGACAATCACCCCACAGTCTTTGAATTTAGACCACACAGAGATACATCTGTGCATATGGGTTATGCATTTTTTAGAAGAGGTTGTTCTATGCGAGCCACCTCTTATGAGTATCATTTAAATTTTTCTGTATAATTAATGTTAGATATGTGTATTTTTCTTCTACTAATTGCAATTAGATTGTGATCCAATCCCACTAGTGGTGTATAAAAAGCATTGTGGGTGATTCATACCCTATCCCTGATGAAGTGAACTAGCATCATGAAACGCGTTGGATAAGTGCATGGTACTGCATCATACTGTACTTCCGTATGCTCACTGAGCTTAATATCCCGTGAAAATATGGTGTGCATAGAATTTTGGCTGAAATTACATCAGAGGGCCTTTTCCCTGCATTCGGACAAAGACTACACTTGCCGGTAATTACAACAGCTGAGGACGCCGACATCTCGCATGCAGGTGATGTCATGGTACGGATGCTTACTAGATGGTGATGCCCTGAGATTTCCTATTGAATCCGCAGTGGGCCCTCAAATTCCCCTAGGGAAGTTTGTATTTTCCCACACCGAATGGTGTATGACATTCTTTATCACCTTGCACAATGCGTTTTTAAGATGTTCTAATTGGGTTAATACTGCACTTTATTTCTTGATTATTATGGTGTTCTCATTTGCAGACACATTGGGTTAGTAGGTGTGGGACACGACCGGGTCTAGCTTCTCCCTCACCTCTCAAAATTCCTTATTGACCCCGTTTTTAGACAACCCTAATTTTATACCAGGATTATAAAAGGGGAGCCTGGAAAACTGGGTCCAAGCGAGCATTCTCAGATTTAATGACCTGGGCCTGGATCTAAAACTAAAATCATTTGAGTATTTCCAGAAGGAGGCAAAAATGCCCAATAAAGAATTCCTTCATTACCTGCAGCTAAAAGCTTTCTATTCCAGGTCCAGGCCCTCTAAGCTTCTAACCCAATTTGAGTCTTTGTGCCTGGACAATTCAAGCACTCTGGGTCTCATATCATAAATCTATGGTATTTGGTCACCTCTAACCCTGCAGCCCAGCAAAAATGTAAGTATATGCTTCAGTGGGAACAGGACCTGGGAGAAGAACTCGAGAAAGGAGTGGGAGGATATATTAGAGGCAGCAGCCAAGAGTTCGATCTATACTACCGTAAAAGAAAACTCGTACAAGGTTCTGATGCGATAGTTCTTAACCCCATTCAGGCTCTCGGGGTTAATCCCGGTTACCCACCCACTTGCCCAAAGGGCTGGAGAGGCATGGCCTCATTTATCAACATGTGGTAGACATGTCCAGAGGTCTCAGATCTTTGGAGAAAAGTTGGTTGAGAAGGTGTTTTGGTATGATCATTCCATTGGACCTATGGCTATTCCTTTTTAACAGGTCTAATAAAGACCTATCTAGACAGGAGAACAAGCTCGTATCCCACCTCACTGCCGCAGTAAGGTGCGAACTGGCAGCAGTCTGGAAGCAGAATGTGCTGCCCTCCATAACCAAGATAAAATATACTTAGCAAAAAAATATAATAATAAAACTAATGTGATTGATTATTAGCACTAATAATAACAACACTAAAAATGTGGTTTGATTATTCGCAAAAATAATTAACATTGTGCCAATGATTATATTTATATATAATTTATGTTCTTTTAAATTACAGTACGGTACTTTATTTTTATTTATTGTCTTTTCCGCTCTCTGCTTTCTGGTCACATTATCTATGCTCTAAGTCTCTCTGTTTTTTTACTGTCCCCAGTTTTCACCCCATATGGAAAGAAATTAACAAATTCCAATTGGAAGAAATTTAAACTACTAAAGTTCACGGGAAATTAGATTCCACTCACTCAACTCACATTCTAATGACAAAATAGTTTACTAATATGTAGTATGTGCATTAGGAAATCAGTTTTCATTATCGCTTATTGTGAGACCTTCTTTATTCTTCTTTTATAACCTCTACTTTATCAGATTAAAAGCAGTAATAGCAACATAGCTAATAATAGCAAAGGGATAGCCTTTTAATTTTTCATTTTCTAAATCTGGTCCCCATATGTTTAAACTCTACTTTCCCAGCAAGCAGATGGGCGAGGGAGGGGGGGGCTGGTGCTATTGTAAGAGCATCATGGTTGATCTTCAGATAATACCCAGGACCGATGAAGGTAGAAAAAATATACGTATAAATATTAAGATTGATACTTTATGTAGCTTAAATGTACAAATGGGGTCTTCATTGTTTTTGTGTGCTATCATCATGTATAAAATCATAGTTTTGCTAGCAGAAATTTGCTTATTTATATTTTTTCTGTAAATGTATCCTGTTATTTATCCAACTTTTATGTTTCATCACAATAATGATTTCATCAGAGCAAGCATTGTTCCAGACATGCACAAAATTGTGTTTATTATTTTGTTACAAAGGTTTAGGCAAGAAAAAACACAAATCTGGGAGCGCAAATGTCCTCAGGTACATATGAATGTATATACATATTGTAATTCAGGAATGCACTAATTTTATTCCCACTCACGTGGTGTCCAATTCAAACGAGCCTGTCAGGAATAAGCCCTGACATATCTTCCTAGTGCCCCTCTCGCCTTCTGTTCATTGTCTGTCCAACGGGTGTGCTGCTATTTCTGTCTGCTCTGGGGTTCATCTATCTGTCTCCTCTTGGTGCACCTGTCCTCTGTTCTTATAGTTTCCTGTTGCTCCCTTGCCTTTGTTTTGTGTCCTGACTCCTTATGCTATTGCCCATGCTCTGCTTCTCTTCTATGTGGAGTCCTGATTACTTATTAAAGGTCCTTGCCTATGTACTGGCCTGTCCCCTGCCTGGACCCCAACGATCCTGCTTGCCACCTGCCACCGAACCCTGCCTGTGACCCAACAATCCTGCTAGCCGCCTTCCATTGACCTCAGCCCATGACCCCAACAATCCTTGCCTTCCCTGCTTTTCTGGCCATCGAGGTCCTACCTGCTCCTGCAGTCCCCATGACAAAAAACAAAAGCCATCTCTGGACCTCGCCGGAACAGATTCTCTGCCTTCCTGCTCCAGCAGACCCCATCCACTTGTATTGGAGGAAGATAAGTACTTTTGTTTTAGTTTTTGGAAACCCCATTTGGGATCTTGAAGTTTTTGTTTGCCGCAAAGTGTTCTGCAGGATTTGTTGTGCATTTTCTCCCTGAGAAGAATTCCCTATTAAAAAAAACAAACCTAAAAAAAACCTTGCATTTTTCTACTGGACCTAGTGTCTCCATTTCAGACTCAGGCTTTCATTCCCTGGACAAGGCTTGTCTTTTTCTGATTTTCCAGGTGGGCCACTGCAGATTTTCAGACTTGCTTTTGATTTCTTTGCTTGGGTATATCACTGCTGGTTCTCAGGGTCCATTTCCAAAAGACAAAGGTGCTCCCATTATTTTGCTGCTGCATGCTGTGATTCCCCTCAATCTGTGATATTCCTATGCCTGATTCTAAAAGTTTCAGATGTAACAGCAAGTTATTGTGTCTATGATTTCCCCTGCAATTTATAATATTTCTATCACATGCTAAGGTCTCAAATGTAAAAGTCAGCTCTCTTATCTTTTTGTCTCCCTGTTTATGTCTATTTCTGTTGTTCATTCCCATGCTTCTGCTTTAAAAACACATTTCTTCTTTACTGTTTTTTTGGGGGGAGTTTGGTTCCCCTATGTCTGGAACTATGGCTCCCACTTTGAAAACAGTCTTGAGCAATAAATCTGAACACAGTACCGCTGATTCTTCAGAGCTTCTCAAGGCAAAGAGAAAGAAAAAGAAGAAAGGAGGGTCCGGTTATGGTTGAAACTGCAGAAGGAATTAATTTGATCCTTCAACATCAGGAAAGCCTTTATTAAAAGGGAACAGAGATGCAACAGCCTACGGCAACTCACAGAATCGTTCCAGGGGTAGTGGAAAAGAAAAAGGATGCCTTCAACCAAGGTAAAGATGTTTTAACTCAGGCACTTCAATCTGCATGGAATAAGATTGATTGCCTCTATGAACGACTTGAAAAAGAGCAAGAGGCCATGGCTGGACTGCAAACGTGTCTGTCCACAGCAATTGCTAAGTGCATACTCCAGGAGAGAGAAAAGGATCATTTGGAGAGTGACAGGGTGATCTTGTCATGTAAGTTGGAGAAGGCATACGCTGATTCTGCCCAGGACCAGAGTTTCATGGATCAAGTTGGTGCAGCGCTGGAAGCATCTCAGAAAGAAGTTCAGAGGCTTGGCAAAATCTAACCAGGAAGGCCACGTTCTAAACACAGAGCTGTGTACATTGAGGTGGTCCTAAGTGACATAGAGTCAGAAAAGAAAGAGAACATAAACCTGAAGGAAGAGTTCTGGAATCTGACTAGTCAGGTGAGACTGAGAAGCTTCACCAACCATGAAAAGTGAAGAACCAATTGGCCCAGGAAAAGTCAGACGTACAGGCAGCACTACAGAATGCAGAGAGAGTGCTGCAAGAAGAACATTTCTCCCTGGAGCCGCGCACACAAGCAGAAAACAAGCTACAGAGCAAGCTGCAAGAACTGCGTGTGAGTTTGCAGGAAACCAAGGAGAAACAGGTGATTGCCGAGGAGAAGCAGCGAGTTATGCAGGAAGAAAGTATCCAAACTGCTAATGAAGTAAAAATGCTGCAGGAGCATTTGAATATCCAGTGTGTCCCCAGAGAGCAGCATGAGGATCTGAAGACCACACTGAACATAACCAGAGCCTTTCTGGAGGAGGAGCTTATAGGACAGGTAACCCAGTATGAGAGGGAGCCTGAGGCGGTCCATAAACTGAAGCAATAGCTAGAGGAGTAGAGACACTGCTCCATCTCCAACAGTCAGTACACCCAGGAGTAAGAAACCTGGAAAAGGTAAGCTGCTGGGACCCTAGCGAAGGAATTGGCAGAGCTCTAAAACGTAATGAAGGATGTGTGAAAGCAAGCTCAGAGCGAGCACAGTGAAGATATGGAGGCCCTGAAATGTGAATTGCAGGATGCACTCAAGAAACAGTGGTCTCTCTGTGAGGAGTGAAACTTGCAGCAAAGCCTAGAAATGGAAGAGCTAAAGCTGGCAGCTGAATACACATCCCAGCAACTCACAGCTCTGCAGGTGCAGTTTGCTGAGCTCAAGATACAGCTCGCTAAAAAGGAAGAGAGGGAGGAGGTGTCTGTCCATCAAGTGGCTGGCCTAACACTTAGCTATGAGGCCAAAATGGTCGATCCCTGCAAATTGCTGGACCACACTGCCATTGAGAGGGCCCAGCTACAGCTGGAACTGGACAAGGTCCGAGAGGAGCACGGCAACTGTACGTCAGAAATAAAGAAAAATAAACAGATTTAAGCCTTGCTCTAAGTCAGCTAGGAGATGTGGAATTGCGACTCAACTCCAAAGAAGCTGAACTGGCAACTGCATTGAGTGGGAAAAGAAGTGCTGAAGGACAGCTTCAAGAGATGAAAACTCAAATATCATGATCAATAAGAGATTCCACAAAATTGCACGAGACTAGGACAGTAGAAAAAGGTTCCGGACATCAGACAGAATTAAAAAGCAAGATGGCAGAGGATTTGCAAGACCTGAGCAAGGGTTACAAGGAAGAGACATAGTGCTAAATTGGAGTCTGAAAAGATGAAGTTGGGAAATAGATTCCAAAGCTAAAAGACATACACGTTGGCAACAAAAGGAGCCCACGGAATGTGAACTCAATGCCCTCACTGATTTTTATGAAGAGCCTGATGGACAAATTGATGGTTCCTGTGCCACCACTTTGGGGACAAGTACTTGGCCCATCAATAGACCACCAGAGGAGGGCTACCTCGAGTCGGCTTTCCATGAAGGACATCCTGCTGATCCAGGAAGGTCTTCTGGAGGACCTCCCTGGAGAGGGTGGAGTAATGTCAGAAATACGCTCTAACATTTTTCCTAGTTCTCCCTTTCCCCTTCTGTACCCCTTCTTTACCCCTTCTGTACCCCTTCTGAGAAGGAGCGGCTCAGTGAGTAAAGCTGGTTCAATTCCCGGTGTGGGCTCCTTGTGACCTTGGGCAAGTCACTTTATCTCCCTGTGCCTCAAGCACCAAAATCATAGATTGTAAACTCCACGGGGCAGGGATCTGTGCGTTCAAAATGTCGATTGATGCGCTACATTAAACTAACAACGCTATACAAAAACATGCTATTATTATTATCTGTACACCGAGTGTGCTGCTGTTTCTGCCTGCTCTGGGGTTCCTCTGTCTGTCTCCTCTTGGTGCTCCTGTCCTCTGTCCTTATACAGCTAAACCCCGTTATAACGCGCCTCGCTATACCGCGAATCGGTTATAACGCGGTCTGAGCATGGCTCCCGAATTGAAAGCCTCCATTTTGACGGCTTACCTGCATCTCAAATTTTCCATTTTGCCGCCTTACACTCTCCTCTTACAGCTCATCTCTCTCCTCTTCCTGCTGTCCACGTGCTCATCTCTCTGCCCGTCGTGTGCCATCGGGGTTTTTTTTTTTTTCAAACATTCAATTCAATGCTTTATTGACTACCAGACACAGACACAAATAAACATTAATACATTTTGTACAAAACACATGCAGGGATTGAACTCGGGACCTTCTGATACCAATGCCTTGCCTCTTACCTCTACACCATAGGCTTGGTGTGACAAGACAGAACCTATAAATATATTTATCCTCTACAACACAAGGTACATGTCAATGTGCAATGTGAAATCTTAAGTCTATTTCTAGCTGTCTATGACATCACACAGTTCTGTGGTCTAGTGGAAGAACTTCTTACTAACATATGCAAGGGTCCTGGGTTAAATTCCTGTATGAAATGGTATAATTAACTTTTTTAATAAATTATTATTTTAATTATGTTGTATAATATATAAATATATAATTCTTTATTATTCTTTATTAAATAATAATTATTCATTAATCAATAATGATGTATTAATAATAATTCATTATTAATCATTCTTTATGATTAATTATGTATTATTAATAAGTATGATTATTAATTATTATTAACAGTTAATTAACTAATTAATAATTATAACTAAATACTTAATAAGTAAGTATTAATAATTATTATTAATGAAACGTATTAATACTTACTAATTATTAATAATTAGTAAGTATTAATAATTGTTATTAATAATTAAGTATTAATAATTACTTAATAATTATTAGCACCCAATTAGTAATAATAATTATTAATACTTAATTATTAACAACAATTATTAATACTTACTAATTATTAATAGTTATTAAGTATTAATAAGTTTTATTAATAATTAAGTATTAATAATTATTATTACTAATTGGGTATTAATAATTATTAGGTATTAGTAATACTTATTAATTAGTCAAAATTATTAATTGTTAATGATAATTAATAATCATACTTATTAATCATAATATAATTAATAATAATAGTATTATTAATTAATAATTATTAAAAAATAATTATTAATAATACTTAATACATACTTATTAATTAATTATTAATTAGTTAATTAACTGATAATAATAATTAATCATCATACTTATTAATAATACATAATTAATCATAAAGAATGATTAATAATGAATTATTATTAATACATCATTATTGATTAATGAATAATTATTACTTAATAAAGAATAATAAAGAATTATATATTTATAAATTATACAACATAATTAAAATAATAATTTATTAAAAAAGTTAATTATACCATTTCATACAGGAATTGAACCCAGGACCCTTGCATATGTTGGTAAGAAGTTCTTCCACTAGACCACAGAACTGTGTGATGTCATAGACTTAAGATTTCACATTGCACATTGACATGTACCTTGTGTTGTAGAGGATAAATATATTTATAGGTTCTGTCTTGTCACACCAAACCTATGGTGTAGAGGTAAGAAGCAAGGCATTGGTATCAGAAGGTCCCGAGTTCAATCCCTGCATGTGTTTTGTACAAAATGTATTAATGTTTAATTGTGTTTGTGTCTGTGTCTGGTAGTCAATAAAGCATTGAATTGAATGTTTGAAAAAAACAATGGCATACGACGGCAAGAGAGCAGAGAGATATGAGCACGTGGACAGCAGGAAGAGGAGCGCACTGGTAAGGCGGCAAAATGGAGGAGATTTAAATCTGTGATGAGGAAGCTCCAGAGCTGATGCCGGTGAAATTTTAACGCGACCCCGGTTGTAATGCGGTCTTTGGGTTGTGGACCCAAAGGACCGCGTTATAACGGGGTTTAGCTGTAGTTTCCTGTTTTCTGTTCCTGCCTTTATTTAGTGTCCTGATTCCTAATGCTTCTGCTTCTGTTCCGTGTGGAGTCCTGATTACTTATTAAAGGTCCTTGCCTATGTACTGGCTTGTCACCTGTATGTTTCCTGCTTTTGAGTCCCTGGTCCCAGTTCTTTCTCCCCTGCCCAGTTCATGCTCCTGCCTTCCTGTTGCCGACCCCTGCCTGGATCCCCCTATGATCCTGCTTGCCACCTGCCCCGAACCCTGCCAGTGACCCCAATAATCCTTTCCTTCCTGCGTTTCCGGCCATCGAGGTCCTACCTGCTCCTGGAGTCCCCATGACAGAGCCTTTCATAGGAAAGACCACTCTGCATACCAACAGCAAACAGCAGAACTCTTGAAAAAAATCCTAATATAATAAAAGACTGAAGAAAAAAAAGAGCAATATATTTTTGGTCATGTTAAGGTCATATACCTGTAGAATGCATTTACAAAATGGAAGAGAAATGCAGGCTGTAGGAACACCCTTAGTCCATGTAAGTATTCAAACCCATCCTGGAGTTTTCACCGTCCAACACCTCTCTTGCCTCTCCTCCTCCATGCACGCGAGTGATGTCATTTCCGGAAATGGCCACAATCACAGTTCAGTTGGCACTACGGAGCTATAAAGCTGTAAAACGAGATATTTCTATAGGTGGTAGGTTCACTGCTCTCCTGACAAAGAGAGCAGTGGACCTACCACCTATAGAAATATCTACTTCTCCAGCCTCGTAGCTTCAAAATCAATGCCCCTGGAAAGTCTTTCTTTCGGAGCTCCACTGTCGCTTATGGTTGTATTTACATTTTTATGTTTTTGAGTCACTGCACATTTTTCACACAAAGTGTTATTTGCGCTGAATTTTTTCCTTGTTTGCAAAGGTGTAGGCAAAAATAAATGTTGTAAATCTTTATAATAAAGCATTGCTTAAAACGTCAAAGCTGTAAAGAATGAAATATATTGTGTTTTAGATTATTTACCCGTATTAGTAGGATAGTTTAGAATTAAGGAAAACTACATAATGTTTTCAGTTACTGAATAACCTCTGCTTAATGTTGTTTTTATGACAAGGATTTGATTTATAAAATTTAAATAGGTCTCCTCAAATACTTCATATTCTTTCCTGCAGTGAAATGTGGCAAAATTGCATGGAAATTAATCATTAGGGTGTAATAAGGCTTTCTGGGACGCCTGTCCCCTGAGGCTTTGTTGGAAAGAAAGCAAAATCATGGAAATAATTGTGACTGGTTGACTCAATAAAGTGTTTTGATTATCCAAACACTAGTCACGCCATTCATATTCCTCAATATATTTTTTATCTAATGTTTGTTCATAGTAACACGGTAAATCTTTAAAAGAAAAATAAACAGACAAGTAAGAATGAATAATACATGTGCTGCTGTATACTAATACATTATTTCAGCCTGTTACAGTACATAACAGAGAAATGGCTAATGATTTTCACTAAAAAAAAAAAAGGCAATGAAAAGAGGCTTTCAATGACATCACATCCTTTCTCCCCCAAGCCTCTGTCACATGGTACTTGAACCAATCAGAGTAGGGATAGACTTCCCACGCTCTGATTGGCTGCCGTACCATGTGAGTCCGGCCATGTGTCTTTTCATGACGTCATCTTAAAGGCAATTGCAGCAAAGCCATTCTGATTGGCTGTGCTGTCATTGCCTTTAAGTGACGTCATCATTTTTTTTACATCGGCCAAAACACATGGTTTTCACGGCCGTGGGAACCATATGACGAAAATGTGATGTCAAAGGCCTTTAAAAGCCTATGTCGTCTCATTTTGAAGCCAGACGCCGAGGAGGAAGGACCTCCTCTGAAGAAAGAAGACCAGGGCGTGGCACCGGACAGCAAGAAGACCCCGGAAGAAGGTAGAAGAATACAGATGAAGATGGATTACAACTAGAAGACCCCTGGATTGTCGTGTTTTATTATTTTAATGTTTATTATTTTATGGTTTTTTATTTTATGGGTTCCTGTTCGTGGATTGGTTCGTGAGTAAGCTGATCAACGGGAGTCGGTGGGGGCAAGTAATGGTAAATTAAATAAAGAAATGTATTTAATGTAATTGTGTTTTTTTTTGCTTTTTCATGTGTTCATTTTTTTTTATGCATATCATTTCTTGCCACTGTATGTATGTATGTATGTATGTATGTCTAGAGAGATATATACATACAGGGTAAGAAATGATAGTGTTGTTAAAGCTTGATTTTCTGTATTGTAAATGATTGTGGCTATGCTGCTATGCATAGATGTGTGTTAAATGTATTTTATTATTAGAGAGATGTAAGTTTTGGGCTTTATGCTGTACTGTAGGTTAGGGAGAGGCTTGCTTTAGTATATTGTAATTGTTGGTGTCCTTTTTGGTATGTTTTGAACTTGTTCTCTGTTACGATAGCTATAGTTAATTGTGTAATTGGAATGGATGGTATTTTAATTGTTTAGGGATGTAATTCATGTGTGTTTATTCATTGATGGTGACTTTATTTGCTTACATAATATACTTCTTGTGATGTCAGGCTATTTGAGTTGGATTAATGTATTGTTAACATTGATTTGCAGCGTGTACATGTAGTTTATATGTTATGCTACATGTATACACTGTAAATGCAATGTTTTAAGTGGCATTTGAGACTTCAGATTGAATGATTAAATGAGATTTGTGTAGGAAATTGCTTTTTAATTCATTGAGGATGTTATGCATAAGTGGTGTTGCCATTGCAGGATGGATTCACCCCTTAATTACCTTTGAGGTTAGTACCCAAAAAGGTGATTAAGGGGTTCATTGGTATGTTAATGTAATTGAGATGTATTGGCTATTTATTATTTTGGCAACGGACCCCAAGGATGATGCTGGCGACGGAGCCTTCTTATTGATGAGGTTAGTACAATTTTCTTTACTTTATTACGGTATTTAATGTGTTTAATAATGGCCAAATAATGTATTATCCCTATGTGGATAATAGTTATTTGGCACATTATTGTACTGTATGTGCTGGGGGAGGGGTATTGGCCCCAAGGGTATTTGGTAGGACTCCCCTGTGGGTAGTGGGTGAGGGTGGTTAGGCCTCAGGGTTGGGGGGTTAGTGGGGGAGGGTATGTGGGTGATGGTGGGTTAACCCCTTAATGACTGTAGCGGTTAATAACCGCTATGGTGATTAAGGGGTTAGGGGACATAACATTGGATGTTTTAATTATTGTGTCTGTTTTGCAGAAGCAGATGGTGCATGGGCAGGATGAAGATGAGGATGGCCTTCATCGTGGCAGCCGCACATGGGTGAGTGCTATATGTATTTAATGTCTTTATTGTTGTGTATGTATTTTAAATGGACAACTGCACTATTATCCATTTGTGGATAATAGTAATGTTGCCCATTACTGTATTGTATGTTGTGTATTGCTGCTATGTTTATTGGGGGCATTTGTCCCCAATAAACATGCTATTATGTGTTAACCCCTTCATTACCTTAGCGGCTATCCGCTATGGTAATGAAGCAGCATTAATGTATTTTAATAATATTGTGCGGGAGCAGGGGGCCCCCTGTGCTGAACCGCATTTATTTGTGGCTCAGAGACCCCCTGCTTCCCGAGTTACAGGCCCCGGTTTGGGGCATCGGTTACAGTGTGGACGCCATGTTTGTTGCGGGCACGTAGCGTATGGGACGCTATAAACATGGCGGCGACACTGCCCATCCGATCACACATACCGGGGCCTGCAACTCGGGAAGCAGGGGGTCCCTGGTCCACAAAGTGATGCGGTTCAGCTCGGGGGACCCCCTGCTCACTGTACAGTATTATTAAATAAATATTCATGCTGCTTCGCTACCGTAGCAGATACCCTGTAAGGTAAGGAACGAGTCTTTATTGATATGTGTGTTTTACTCATAGTGTAGATGTGCAGAGGGTCTCCGGAGCTGAAGCGCTTTTGTTTTAGGTCCGGGGACCCACTGCTCCCTGAGATACAGGCCCCTTTAGGGGGTGCCGGTATCCCTCTGCTTTGTTTACATGCCGCGGTCACGTGATCGGGACGTTTAAATGCAGAGGGATACCGGCACCTCATAAAGAGGCCTGTATCTCGGGAAGCAGGGGGTCCCCCGACCTGAAACCAATGCGGTTCAGCTCCGGAGACCCCTGCACATGTACACTATGAATAAAAGTTGTTTTAATAATAATTTTTATTGTGCTGATGTTTGCGCCGAGAGAGCAGCGGATCTCTCTTGGCTGCAAACACAACTCGGCAGGGGACGGCTTCTCGGCAGTTTCTCGCCAGGCAGCTGTCCCGCCACCGGTTACACGCCATTTCATCAAATGGTGGTGGCTAATTCATTCACCAGGGATTCGCCCCTTACAGCATACAGCCAGTTTAACACGCCAAAAACATGGCTAATTGCTAAACTGGCTAATGCTTTTTTCCGCCGCTTACTGCATGAGGCCCTTGGTGTGAAAAGTAGAGATGGGTGAATTTTTTTTTGCGAACTTTAATCTACCTCGTATCAGGCAGTTCCTTCTGCTTGCTCATCAGTCTCGAAAAGGCAAATCCACCTTTTTTTCTATCGCTGACAATCCGAGTAGCCGATTTCCGATGTCAGATTTCAAAGAGAGAAAGAGATTGCCACACAAACTATACAGAGTTGATAAGCCTAAGGCACCGTAATAGCTGGAATGGTGAACTGGGGTCAGACCCAACAGAACTACAGTAGATACCACAACCACTGCTTTTCTAGGCAGCATCTCCAGCAGTGTGAGCTAAACCTGCTGAGGATGGGTAGCATTGCTGTGACATCAAACGATTGTTTATAGCTGCTCACTGCTCACAAATATAGCTAATACATATTATATTTATAGCCCCCGTATCCCTCAGGGGATTGTCACATGCTGCGGCTTAGTCAATAGGGCGGCTGCATTTGCAATTAAGGCCTTTTCAGTGCAAGGGAGCCTGCGCTGGCAGTTTTGAATAGTTCTGAATAGAGACAGTTAAGGCTGCAGTTACATGTTGCTAGGCCACCAGTGAAGCTGTGAGAGATGACAGTTTAGACAGCTTTTAAAAAAGAGTTAGGAGTTGGAGCTGGGAGCTGGGGGAGTTAGGGTGTGTGTGCAGGGAGCAGTAGCCCCTAGCACTAGGCCTAGTTACCCCCAGAGGTCCCAGATAAGTTACCATTCCCCAGTTTGTGGTTGCTTCAGGGACAGGCCCTACGTAAGGAGATCTGCCCCTTTAGCTATTTGGTTAAGTTAGAAGCCACTCAGTAGTGCGCAGCCTGATTACTGGGTCTGGGCTCAGACCCCCCAGAGTTATATAGAGACTATCTTCTCGGAAGCCCTGCAAAGCAGTGACTCCGGCCGGTTGCAGACGGATCCCCGTCAAAGTACAGACGGTGCGGAGCTGCGGTGATATTATCCACGCTGGAAGTCACCCCACACATAGGAGGACATCACGTTGGATCAGGCGGATCCACTTCAGTGTATAGCGGCACCCGTGGCTGGAGCCCGGGCAGGTATCTATAAAGAGTGCACCAACACGTCCAGGGATAGCGCTATCTCCATCACACGTGGGTGGGGTTTGGACATAAGGTACTTTGGGGAATACCTATGTTGATGTGTGCACCCAGTGCACGTCCATGTGTGTGTGTATACACATTATTCTGTGTAGTACAGGTTCCGGAGTTAATATTAGTAGTTACAATAGTAAACAGTTATTAGCATACACTGTGTGCATGTTTTATTATTGTGGTTCCTGTAAGAGGACCATCCCACTCAGGTGGGAACCGTTACAGGTGGAGACACTGTGTACGACGAATCAGGTAACCCCAGGCTCCCAGTGGTGGAGGTTCAGGTCTTCTGTGAGCCTATCAGGTAACGCACCACACCAGGTAACATAAGTGTAGATTTCCCCACATGGTCCCTATCTGAGATAGGGGGGGAGGGGGGAAAGGTGTTACATATTATATATAATATATCTAATAAAAATAGATACGAGGTAGCTATTAGCAAATCTCACAGGTAAAAAAATAGGGGAATGAACCCAAAAACTGATGCTGCCAAAGTCACGTACATGTAGGATTAATCTGGAAAATGATCCACAGTCCACTAAAGTATATAGCAATTCACCATTGGAACATAATAGAATCATGGAAGGATAATTAGATTGAACTCACCCTGGGTGGGGGGCTCGTTGTGCAGACTGTGACAGGGTGCAAGAGATGAAGTGTCCAGGAGCACCCCACTCATGAATATCCTGATGCCGCCAGCTGCTGCCCTTACCCTGCCCGGTGTCTTGAATATCCTTTTGTAGTCTCTGTAAGCTGTTCCACGGGATGGTGATACAAATGCCCAGCTGGAGCGTTCTCTCTGGCGTGCTTCTCCCAGAAGCGCGGGTAGCCGTGGCGTCTTCACTCTGAAGTAAACGCCGACACGATATCCACATGGAGGACAGCTGCCTGCTAGCCCGCACACGCCGCTTCCTGCCGAGAGGATGAGCGCTGATGCGTCTCTGCATTCACTGTGCTCCGGCGCGCCAACACTTGTAGGGGGGATGACGTCAGCCCTTCAGACCTGGGAATACAATGGTGAATGCCTGCGTGCGCCAGCCATGGTGGTTGCAGATAGAAAAAAGGGTTGAAGGCGGTCACAGCAATAGAAGTCCAGCCCAGGGAAGGATAAGATTAAAATCAGCTTTAATGATACATGCTGTACATCACAGAAGGGGCACTCTAACGCGTTTCGTCCCTCTCCAGGACTTTATCAAAGAGTATAGAACCCTTATCACACAGACTCCTTAAATAGGTGGGGACTCAATATGATTGGTTGTTCTTAATCAAGGAACTGTTAAACATAATCAAACTAATGATCCATCAGTATTTGAGTACAACCCATTCATTGAGTCTGCGTGAAACAAGTTGGTAAAACACATACAGTATATACAATGA
Source organism: Ascaphus truei (assembly GCF_040206685.1). Classification (NCBI taxonomy): domain Eukaryota; kingdom Metazoa; phylum Chordata; class Amphibia; order Anura; family Ascaphidae; genus Ascaphus; species Ascaphus truei. Next base: position 233,242,439 of record NC_134484.1, on the reverse strand, counting down.
CATATAACACAAACATATTTAAAAAACAAATAATACAATGTGATGTAAAGCACGAACAAATATATAATATTTAAACAAAACACATGTGGATATGAAGTTGAAAAATTATATGTAATATAATTTTATATGTAATATAATTTTATGTGGAAAAATGTTAAAGATACTAAATACGCATACCAGTGATTTTTGAGTAATAAAAAGAATAATGAATTATAAACAATATATATGCTATCTATAAACAACACATATAGGAGATAATACAAGATGTAAATATTGAATTTCCATAATGTAATGTTAATTTAAATTTTTATGCAAACCATATGTGATGGAAAATGGATAGCGATAAGTGAGACAAAAGGAGCATGGGCATACACTCTCTCTACTCTTCCACTCCCTGGTTCAAAGGAAATGTTTTAACTCCCAATCGGTATTTATACCATGTGGGTGGAGAGTATTGAGAGTGTATATCCAATACATCTCCTGCTTATTAAGTGTGTTCTCTCTATTGCCACCCCTAGGGTGACAATTAATGTGTTCAATAGCAGAAAAGGTGAAATTTCCAATGCCTCCCTTAAGGCATTGTGTAAAGTGTCTTGATACTGGATGGAGTAAATCACCTTTCCTAATAAGGCGCACATGTTCCGCTCTTCTGACTTTTAGTGATCTTATTGTGCGACCCACATATCTTGATCCACACTTACAGTAAATAACATATATAACATAACTGATATTACAGTTTAGAAAAGTCTTGATTTTATATTTACTTAGGTTGTTGTTAAACATAATGCTATTTGTTGGAAACGCATATTGACACATGGCACATTTGCCACATTTGAAAAATCCTTTTGGAATACCACTGATATTTGGGAAACCTGACCTACTATCATACATGCTTGGTGACTGATGAAATGCCAATGTTTTGGCTTTACGGTACGTGAACCTCGGTCCACTTTCAACAATTGGGCGTATGTCATTGTCCAGCAACAAGATATGCCAATGCTTGTGAATAATATTACAAATCTGTTTAGATTGTTGACTAAATGTCGTAATAAAATAAGGACTTTTCCTTTCATCAAAATTCAAAGCATTGGTTCTCCCTTTGCTGGGCACTGATCTTTTCCGTTTGCAGATAAGGGTTTTTCTATCTGTTACATTCGCCTTATCAAAGGCTGCTGAAATATCTTTGGCAGAGTACCCCCTGGAAAGAAATCTTGCAAGATCGAGATAAGAAGACCTCATTGTCAGAGCACAGCCTTTTTAATCTCATAAATTGAGCTCTAGGAATATTCCTAATTAGTGACCGTGGATGACAGCTTTGTGCACTTAGGAGTGTATTCCTGGAGTTCTCTTTCTGGTAAATGTCTGATTGTATATGCATATTGTTGTCAATGTACAGGACCAAATCCAAACAGTGAATGTGATTGAGATTTTGTTCAAAAGTGAGTTTAATGTTTAAATCGTTTGTGTTTAAATAATCAATAAAAGAAAATAGTGTGTGTTCATCACCCCTCCAAATTAATATAAGATCGTCAATATATCTCTTATAAAAGACAATATTTTGACGAAAAGAATTATCACTGTGAAAAATAAACCGAGATTCCCAAAGGCCCAAAAATAAATTAGCGTATGAAGGTGCAAAGCTTGTGCCCATTGCAGTGCCTAGTAATTGTAAATAAAAACGTGAATCAAACATAAAATAATTGTGCGTGAGTAAAAATGAAATAGATTCTAATAGAAAGGTGAAATGTGAAAAAGATAGAGTGGAAAGTTCTAAATAATGTTCAATAGCTGTAAGTCCCTGTTTGTGTTCTACAGTAGAGGCAACTCTTATTCGAACAAAAACCAGTGGCAATTCCCCAAAAAACCCAGGAAACACCCAGGTATATTCTGAATACATGCCTTAAACTTTCCTTAAACTAGCCCCAGCATTTCTGCATTGATTAATGGCCTATCAGATTAACAGCGGGGGTCCCTGGCAGTCCCATTCAAACTGAATTGGAATGCCAGGGATCCCTGCTGTGTTAATCCTATGGGTCGTTAGTCAATGCAGAAATGCCTTAAACGTGCCTCAAACTAGCCCAGCACATACCCAGCACATACCCAGCACATACCCAGCACATACCCAGAATGTAACCCGGCTAGTTTACGGCAAATGTTAGAATAAACGTTGCCTCTACTGTATAATAGAGTACAGGGAGGCCACATCAAGTGTGACCCACCTGTAGTCTTTGTGCCATGTGAAGTCCTGTAAACTGACAATCAAATCTGCGGTGTCTCTGACAAATGAGGGCAACTGTACCACCAGGGGTTGCAGAAACTTGTCCACATACCGCGACAATCCATCTCCCAAAGATCCAATACTCGCTACTATTGGTCGACCAGGAGGGTCAACCAGCGACTTATGGATCTTTGGGAGATGATGAAATATAGGAGTCACGGGATGTGTACTGTTAAGGAATTCGAATTCCTTATGACTGATGACATTGAGAACTCTGCCAAATTCTAACAACTCTAATAATTCACAATGATATATAGATGTTGGATTGCCCATAAGACGCTGTTAAGAGGTAGCATCCTGTAATTGTCTCAATGCTTATTTTTTATACTGAATGGAAGACATGATTACAAGTGCATCCCCCTTATCTGTGTGTTTGAGTATGATATTATAGTTCTTTTTAATACAATCAATCTGTCGAATCTCAGTGTGACTCAGATTGCCAGAATTTACATTCGAACAGGTAAAACCTTGAGCTAATAAACGTAAGTCCCATTCTACTAAATGTTCAAACATAGTGATGGAAGGCCCTCTATTGTAATTTGGGCAGAACAATGATTTCTTGCGATAGCCATCATCTTCATGGCCGAAGAATGGTTGAGTGAATGTTGATAAATGTTCACCCTGTGATTCCAGTAATGTATCCAGATCGGAGAGGACACAACATTCTTGAAAAGTCAATACGTCAGGTTCATTAATGGGAGACAAAGGTGTATTACTGCTCATGTCCGATTTATCAGAACTGGTCTTTGAACCAAATATTTTCTTTAACGTTAATTTTCTGGTAAATTTCTGGAGATCGATCACTGTCTGAAAAAGTTGGAAGTTTTGTGTAGGTGCAAACCCAAGTCCCTTATTAAGGAGTGTCAATTGATCAAGTGAAAGGTCCATACAGGACAAATTGATAACATTACCGGGATCCCTTATTCGTATTTCTTCCGCTTGGCCTTGCCTCGTCCCTCGTTTCCTTTTGGATCTCCTGGTTCTCCTCGCCCTTTGGGGCCTGCCTGTAAAAAAGCTGATGATGGTTGACCAGAAGATTTAAACATTTTGGTTTGGGAAGATGATGTTGAGGCTTTATTATCATATTTAGAGGCTCCACGACAGACCTATCAAATGAAACTATATGGGATCTATATTCTTGATCGGAAACATCAGAGTCAAAGCTAGAGGTCTCTGCTCTAGGATTTTTTAGAATGGATTTATTTGGAGGATTTTTTGTCCATCTCTTTTGATGGCGTTGGCCTTTAGGTGTACTAGAACCTGTGAACTCTTTTATAATTATAGGCTTCTGCCAACAATATATTTGTCCCTTGCTGTAGTCAACACGGTCTCGTTCAAATTTCACATGTTTTTTGTCACTAATATTGTCCTCAATCACTTCAATGTTAGACAATAAAGTCTTATCGTTTTTAACAAATTGTTCCATTTTTGAAAATGGCTGCAATTTGGTCTGAAGTGTAGTAATCTCTGACATTAGTAGTGATTTTTCTGCAGTTTTTTGTGTATTATTAGATCCATTAATTGCAATGAACACGTATCTAAGGCCTTAACCCAGTCCTGTTCAAATTGTTTATTTAGAAAACCAAAGGATGGTACTTTTTTGATTCGCAATCCTCTAGGAATTCTATTACATCTGATGTAGTTCTCTAGTGAGGTAATATCCCACCAGAGCCTTAGATTCTGAACCAAAAGCTTTTCTAACTTAACAAAGTAGTGGGATAGGTCTGATGGTTCATCGCATACAATATCAGAGATACCATCAAAAAGGTGCGCGGCCTTTCTAGATCTTCTTGTGTTATCACCACACGTGTGTACATAGGTACTACTTTCCACATCTGATATAACATTTTCATCTCCACTAAATTCTTCCATAGTGTTAGACAGTGTAATTATAAAATTGATAAGCAATAAATATAGGAAATAAGTCCTGAGCTGTAGACTTTTGATAGTGGATTGGGTTAAATATAAACATATATATCAAGAAGGTTTTTTTAACCAATGAATTGTCCCAAAAGCTGAAAAGATTTTTTGATAGGATATTTTTAGTAATCAATAATCCATATGTTGAAAAATTGTACCTGACGAGCTACCAGAATAACACTGAAGATGCCAAAAAAATAGGGGAATGAACCCAAAAACTGATGCTGCCAAAGTCACGTACATGTAGGATTAATTTGGGAAATGATCCACAGTCCACTAAAGTATATAGCAATTCACCATTGGAACATAATAGAATCATGGAAGGATAATTAGATTGAACTCACCCTGGGTGGGGGGCTCGTTGTGCAGACTGTTGAGAGGGTGCAAGAGATGAAGTGTCCAGGAACACCCCACTCATGAACCTCCTGATGCCGCCAGCTGCTGCCCTTACCCTGCCCGGTGTCTTGAATATCCTTTTGTAGTCGCTGTAAGCTGTTCCACGGGATGGTGATACAAATGCCCAGCTGGAGCGTTCTCTCTGGCGTGCTTCTCCCAGCAGCGCGGATAGCCGTGGCGTCTTCACTCTGAAGTAAACGCCGACACGATATCCACGTAGAGGACAGCTGCCTGCTAGCCCGCACACGCCGTTTCCTGCCGAGAGGAGGAGCGCTGATGCGTCTCTGCGTTCACTGCGCTCCGGCGCGCCCACAATTGTAGGGGGGATGACGTCAGCCCTTCAGACCTGGGAATACAATGGTGAATGCCTGCGTGCGCCAGCCATGGTGGTTGCAAATAGAAAAAGGGTTGAAGGCGGTCACAGCAATAGAAGTCCAGCCCAGGAGATTGTCTCACATATCGCTATCCATTTTCCATCATATATGGTTTGCATAAAAATTTAAATTAACATTACATTATGGAAATTCAATATTTACATCTTGTATTATCTCCTATATGTGTTGTTTATATATAGCATATATATTGTTTATAATTCATTATTCTTTTTATTACTCAAAAATCACTGGTATGCGTATTTAGTATCTTTAACATTTTTCCAAATAAAATTATATTACATATAAAATTATATTACATATAATTTTTCAACTTCATATCCATGTGTTTTGTTTAAATATTATATATTTGTTCGTGCTTTACATCACATTGTATTATTTGTTTTTTAAATATGTTTGTGTTATATGTCATTGTATATATGTGTTTTACCAACTTGTTTCATGCAGACTCAAAGAATGGGTTGTACTCAAATACTGATGGATCATTAGTTTGATTATGTTCAACAGTTCCTTGACTAAGAACAACCAATCATATTGAATCCCCACCTATTTAAGGAGTCTGTGTGATAAGGGTTCTATACTCTTTGATAAAGTCCTGGAGAGGGACGAAACGCGTCAGAGTGCCCCTTCTGTGATGTACAGCATGAATCATTAAAGCTGATTTTAATCTTATCCTTCCCTGGTCTGGACTTCTATTGCTGTGACCGCCTTCAACACTTTTTTCTATCTCACAGGTTTCTCAGGTGTGCTCCACAAGGAACATTAAGCTGCCAGCCAGGATGTGGAAGTGGTCTTCTTTTAAAGGAAGCTAGAGGGAGGAAGCTACTACAGGTAGGAATACTCATTTAGTGCTACATGACGAATATGCACAAAGGTGGCTATGGTATAACAAAACTGGAAACATGTTTTCACTCTGCCATCTGCTAGAGCAGGGGTGCACAAACTGGGGGGCGCGACAGATTTTCTGGGGGGGCGCAGCATTTATAGCGGTCCCGCGCTCTCCCCCCAGGCATTTAAATTAAATGCCAGTGTTCCGCGCGAGGCCTCTATACGACACTTAACTTCGCTTCCAGGGACGCATCGTCATGGTAACCCAGGGTCAAATGGCAATGTAACATCAAATGACCCTGCGCGTCATTTGACGCTGGGGCCGAGCGGGAGAGGAGGGGTTGCACCAGGCACCATGGAGAGCAGACAGGGGTGCATAAGGGTAAAACATTGCACACCCCTGTGCGAGAATGCCAGACACATTACTGAATTGTAATAATTTATTTTAAAATAAATAAAACTTGGGGCGCATGCACTGCACAGATGAGTTCGGACGTGTCAGAGGATAGCTCCGACCCATGGGAGCAGTACCCAAGACTAAAGACCTACAAAGCTACATAATTTTGAAAAGAATCTGAACCACAGACTATCAGAGAGCCCAAAGTTGAGACCAAGAGGGCGGAAAAACTAAATGCACAAGTTATGTCACATTTCTTCAGAAAGCATCGTCTCTGCAGCCAAAAAAGATAGCGAGTCCCCAGGAGGTTACATGGAACCAGAATTGGACGAGGGGTCTTAGGAGTGGATATACTCACAGCAGGAGCTTGCAAATTTGTCAGCGATATCAAGGACACCTTCCAGAAAGCTCTGCAGAAATCGATGGACCAGATAAGAAGGGAGATTACCTTTCTGGGGGAAGTGGACGAGCCACATGGAGGACTGAATGCAAAGGAAGTGCTGCAGTTTCAAACAGTGGCTGACCAGGAGTTGCTCTCCCTGAATCAGTGGGTCGATCAGCTAGAGGAAAAGACAGAGGACGCTGAGAATGGGGCCAAGAGAAATAATCTGCAGATTAAGAAAATTCCTGAGACAATTCTCCCAGGTCGACTGGAGGAATATTTATCCTGCCTTTCCAGAGACTTGGCACCATTAGTAAAGGAGGACTCCCTGCTCATGGATCGGGCCCACAGAATCATGCAGTCCTGTTTTGCGGATCTCGAACAATCAAGAGATGTCATCATGAGACTTCACTTCTACAAAAGAAATATTACTAAAAGTTGCCAGAGAGCTGGGCATGGTTATGCTTGATAGAGTGGTAGAGATGTTATCAGACCTCTCCATATCCATGCTGCAGAAATGCCGCTCACTACAAGATCACACAGGTTCTGTGAGAGAACCAGGTTTGGTACCACTAAGGTTGTACTTGCAAAATTCTGCTCCTGGTACTTTAGTGCTTTTAGGTACCACTAAAAAGTCCTCAAGCCGGTGTACCGCAACTGGACAACTTTAAATGCATAAGACATAATATATAATGTCAGACACCTAACGAACTACAGGATTACTGTTGTAAGGCGCTGTGTATTTGAAACCTCTGGCAGAACATAGACCCAAAGCACATAGATATTTTCTGGTCATCTTGCACTCATGCAAGGTCTGCGATCACGTACGGTCAAAGGCCAAGTTGACTGACGTCCTTCTCCGATGAACCCTCTGAGGGCCAACCCTGATTTACCTCCGGAATGTGAGTTTAATTATTTATTTAGCAGGGCAAATTTGAATCTTTACAGTCCAGGACATGGTGGCAGGGTTCACCCTTAAATCCTTTTCAGACATTTGCAAATAAACTACCATTCCCAGGTCTGACTTCTTCAAATACTTAAAAATTAGGAACCATAAATGAAAATGTTTATAAACATGATATTCTCTTTCATACCTCTTCTAAACATCTCTGTAGCCATCTCTTAGATCAAACAAAACTCACATCGATGATCTACCAAAATGTATTCAGAAGCGATGACACTAAAAAAATGAAAAATATGCTCTCCTGGGAGTTGGCCTAGAGCCTAGAATGGGAAGACTGGCAGAAAATCTGGGTGATGACAGCAACCAGCTAGAGATGTGCAAACAATTTTTGGAGAATTTGGATCCGCAGCGGATTGGTCTGTTCCTTTGGTTCTCGGATTTCAGGGGATCAATGTTAAAAAGGGTGATTTGCGTTTTGCTAATTTGTTATTCTTACCACTGTTGTCCGTGGATTCCGTAACCGTGGATGGATTTTGGAATCCAATCCGTAGATTTAGCAATCTGTTGATGGATTCTTTAGAATCTGCCTATGGATTACTGAATCTGCGGATTGGATTATAAAAACCCGTCCATGGGTTGTATCCAGTGGTGGATTTTGATAAATCCATGTGTATTGAAATTGCCCAAATTCGTCCATCTCTACTACCAGCTCCATGTGAACTACAATAAAAGAGCTCTTACAAGCTGTCCTATCACTGGTATGTCACCCCAGCAAGGCTCCATGCATATACCCCACTTCAACCCCCTGTGTTGGATAAATTGCAGTCATAGGGGGACGATTTCTCACATATGGTTAGACTGCCTTAAACGTACCTAACTATGGACCAAAGTTCCATAAATATATACACTGGCTCACTTACATAAAGACCATCTCTCCATAATATTAGAAAAACTCCTCCCAAAGACAGATAAGGCACTGAACAAACGTACAGTACCTCTAAGGTACTGCTGGCCACCAGGTGTGTTTTGCTAGGTCAAGGAAGAGCCCAATTCCACCCACATTTCCTATCATAAAATACAGATTCTCTGGGCGCATGCCCGATACAAAACCACATGGGCATGGCTTAGGACTGCTCTGTGTCCAGGAAACCGACATAAGTATTTATATGAGGTTATCAGTCCCTTAACGAAGCACAACATACAAACTATATTAGACAAATAGCCAGAGACAATAATCATGCTGCTGGAAATAAAAAAAGACATCTTATCAGGATTTACCAAACTTTTTAATAAGTAGACATGGGCCTGCATGAGCCCAACAAGATGGCGACTCCCTGCCCGCTCAGTCAGACTCCAACTTGGAAGAGAATGTAGATCCAAAGATATACAGCAACAGTATGCAAATCTAACAAATGCCTTTCAGTTTGAGGTAAAAATGTGATGAAAGAACTCAGAGGAGATATCACCCAGTTGGAAGAGCGTACTAATGACAGGGAAACACACATGATAGAGGCTGCAGCGGTGCAGGAAGATCTCACTCAGGAAATGATCAAAGTTTAAGAGAAAGTAGAGGAATTAGAGAAACACAAAGAGGACCAAGACAATAGATCTCGCAGAAACAACCTGCGCCTCTGGGGTATAGCAGAGTTAGTAACAAACCTTAATGAATATCTGATGCACCTCTCCTTCACACTGTGTCCTGATACTCCTCAACTGATGCTAATACTAGATTGCCTCACACAGACCTCTGCCAAAAATCCCAAGATCGCTCAACCCTGAGGTCCCAAGGGATGTAATTCTTAGGCTGCATTTTTTTAATATCAAATAAGCACTCATTGCGGCTACCAGGAACCAGGAGGCAATCTATATGGAGGGCAGCAAAATTCAAATCTTTGAATATGTATCCGCATTAACCCTACATAGGAACAGAAACGTTAAAGAAATTACAAAAGTGAAATATAAATGGAGTTTCCACTTTTATCAGTCTGAGTGCTCTTAAGGATTGGTAACAGTATAAGGGAGATGGCGGAGGTGGACCACCCAATTGAAAGGCTGAACATCCAAACCGAGAAGTTTAGGTGGCCTCCAGATTTCATAGCAAAAAATATGGCAAGACTGGTTCCGTGGTCAAAAGTTGGCTCAAAAGGAAGAGCACCAGTGTCAGGAGCACTCTCAAAGTGAACGCACTGCAACAGTCTGTTCCCAACAAGCACGTACTAAGTACCAGTGCCACTATGGTCCTGAGGAACTCACATCAACTCCAAACATGAAGGGTCGCTGGATGACAATATGGTGACGGTAATCCGGACCGCCTTTGTAGCTGAGCAGACTATCTCATATAGCGGAGTCACCTCTGTGAGGCGGCCAAGACTTCCCCCAGTGACTGACCAATGGTCGATTCAGATAGATGACTAATATAAAACATGCAAGTTAACAGTTAGTTTGTATAAAAGCTGTGTTAATGCTTATGTTTATGTACCTGATGCTATAACCACACTTACAAAGACACATATGCTAGGCAAACTCCTAAACTAAGAGGTTAAACAAATGGAGGTGAGGGGTGAAGGCTAGTGGACTCTCGCCATGAATAAACCAGGGGCACTGAATTGATAAACATGGTCATGCTGCCTCATGGCTCTAGCCTGAGAGCAGTGCTTGGGTAGGCCTATGCGAGATATGTTAGTCATTCTCATAGAGCTTGGCCCATTGTGTTTGCTTTGCAGAGGCAGACCTGGGCTGTAGGTTAGATGCTAAGCACCCTTCAATACCACGCTAATGTTCACGGCTCAGAAGCTACATAAAAAACTTGTTTTTCCCCTCCTCTGTTCAATGGTCCATCATTTCAGATTTCCTATGTATAGTAAATGTATACTGCAAAATGGTGCTTACGAGCTTTGTAGGCCTCCTGGGATGCACCGGTGTCACTAAGTGCGAGACGGTCATGCTATATTGTTACCCCCACCCCCTTTTTTTCCGGTTCCCTTGTTGTGTTCCTGTTTATTTTCCTGGAGTACCATAGGTTAAATGAACAAACAGACCTGATATTTCCTGTTTACCCAGCATCTCCTTGGTTAATACTTTCATGTTAGGTTTTACTTTTTATTTGTACATGTCCCCATATCCCTGTCCTCAATGTAAACTATCTAATTAATACAATTACATTTCCCCTTTTCCAAGATCCCTCTCCCCTATGGCTAGAATTCAATACGTTTATGGAAGATAATGTCAATTCTGTGGGGACATACATGTACAGTACATCTCCAAAGTATCTCTAATGGCCGCTTTAAAAATTATTTCCCACAACGTGAAAGGCTTTAACATTCCACACAAATTCAAACTCGCCTTTACCAACTGTATAGAACAGGCTGCTGATGTATTATTTCTACAGGAGGAGTTTGATTTCTTGAGGATTGCCTTTCCACGCACCCCATTGTTTTATTTTATTCCTAAAATTCACAAGCACCTCACTCAACCACCGGGTAGACCTATTATTTCAGGGATTAAATCACTAACATCCAACTTATCACAGTTTATTGATTTTTATCTTCAACATTTGTTTGCACTACTAAATCTTATTTACGCGACACTACTCACGTTTTACAGATACTTCAGGATGTAGAATGGTGGCCGGGGTATATAAGGGTGACAGTGGATGTAACTTCTTTGTATACCATCATCCAGCAGGACCTAGGCTGCCAGGCTATATCTCTAATCTTGAAACTGTTCTTGATAAAAAGTATTCGTCACATTCTTATGCACAAAATTTTTTTTGTTTTGATTCACAGTTTTTTCTGCAGGTATGTGGGGCGGCCATGGGCACAAGATTTGCACCAAGTTATGCAAACTTCTTCATGGGCATGTGGGAAGAGGATTACATTTGGAACAACTGCCCACTTGGTTCAAATCTGGTGCTTTGGCGTCGCTACATCGACGATGTGGTGTTTATTTGGCCCAGGGTTTTTCAATTATTGGAGGAGTTCATCGTATATCTTAATAATAATGACAGAAATTTAAAATTTTCATGTCATTTTGATGAACAACAGATCAAATTTTTTGGATTTGAATTTATATATGGTTAATGATATGATCCAAACAAAAACCTTTTTTAAACTTGTCCAGGCCAATAACTATCTAATGGCAAATAGCCATCATAATCCCCAGTGTATTAGGAATATAACTAAGGGGCAGTTCGTTCGCCTGAAGCACAATTGTTTGGATTCCCGTACCTTTGCATGTCAGGCGAAAGAGCTGAAACAAAAATGTATTCAGCGAAAATATTCTGCTGATCAACTCGACCATGTTATGGGACAGGTTGATCAAATTGACAGATTTGCCCTCTTGGAATATCATAGTAAACCTAAATCCGGTGGGGATGAACGCATAGCCTTTGCTACTCAATATAATCAAATGGCACCATGTATTAGACATACTTTAAAGAAGTATTGGCCTATTTTATTAGGAGACAACACTCTGGCACAGGTACTTACCCCCACTCCGAACATTATCTTTTCCAAGGCTAACAACTTGAAATCTATGGTAGCACCCAGCTGTCCTTTATCCAGAAAGAAATCCAATCCATCGAATGTAGTGAAAGGCTTCTTTACCTGTACAAGATGTACAGCTGGTGCTTATGGCACGGCCGGAATAACTTTTAAATCAAATGTCACCTCCAAGGTCTATTCTATAAAATCTTTTATCAACTGCCATTCCACGTATGTTGTTTACTTACTTACCTGTCCCTGTGGCCTACAATATGTGGGACGGACAGGGAGGTCCTTTCAAAGAGGAATATATGAGCACATATACAATATCAAGAAGGGCCTAATAACTCATAGCGTGTCGCATCATTTTTTGGTTTATCATAACCAGGACCCTTATGGGACTCAGGTGTCAGGTGATTGAGTCTGCCGCCACTAGCTGGAGGGGGGGGGGTGATAAGCTCAATCAGATCAGTAGGCGAGAAGCATACTGTATCTATGAGCTCAGGACCCTCTCTCCCAATGGTCTGAACTTAGACTTTGATCTAGGGGTCTTTCTGACCAAATAAGAGTAGACTATATTTTATTGTGAATTTTATTATTAATAATATATCCTTTATATATTTTATTATATAATTTTTAGTCTCTTGGTTTGGCTCTCTCTCCATCCTCCCCCTTTTTTTATAAGCATATGTGTTTGCCTTTATAATGTCTGTGTAAACACTTGCTTGTTTAATGTACTGACCTATATGAGTATTTTAACAACACATAATTAGATAATTCGTTTGTCCTTACTGTAGTGCTGTTTGTTCATTGTATGTTAGTATTTGATTTGTAATGTTCGGTTTATCCTAGCAGGAGCTGTCTTTTTAAACTGTATTAGATTGTGACTGATGATTAGTCCAATCAGTGCCGCTAGAGGTGTATATATGTTTGTTCCACCTCTACCTAATCATACCCCTGAGGAAGTGATGTACAGTATCACACGTAGGGTTGGAGGTCACAGCGCCTTTGGAGGAAGTTGGATATGTGCAGCGTTTTGGAACACCCTCATCTGACGAGTTGACTGTGTGAGAGTGGCATCTGTATATTCCCTCATCTACCTTGGGGCCTCCCCGGATATCGGAGTGAGCTTACGGTCCTTTCCAGCTTATTCAAGTGCCAACGGAGGATTCGCCCTCTTCAAGTCATCTGCCGCTGTTTGGTGTTCAACGCTGTTTTTATCCAGTCCTGTTGTAAGTAGGGTTTTGGGTTTTAACCCCTTGATGATCCGCTGCAACAGGATCCTCTGTGTTTTATATTAAATTCGTTTAATATTATCAGCTTCTGTGTTTCATGCTTTATGTCGTTTGTATTTTTTTTTTTTTTTGTAGTTTTGTGTCATCATGCAGTATACACTATGGTTTTCTCTCTTTTTGTCTATCCGCATGTCACGGACCCAATCCATGGAGAATCATCAATGATTTGGACAGACTTTTTTTAATCTTATTGGACTCATTGGACTTTATCCTTTATTGTTGTGGGCTCTGGTTTGTATTTGTTTTACTGTTTCTACAGGAAAAACACTTCAGCAGAACCTAAGTTTTTCACAACTATTTCACACAAATATATCTATCCTCTGCTTCAGTGAAGAAAGGTGGATTAGCAATTATATTGAGCCCAATTGTGCCCTTTTAGCTTGAGATACTCAGGAAGAATAAAGAAGGATGGGCTCTTTGGCTGAAGTGCAACTTACACTGATTAGTATTTATGACCTGAATACATCAAGGCTTCTGTAAAAATGTATTAGCTACAGTGAGGGAGGTTGAGAAAGGTCTCCTCATAATAGGAGGAAATTTCACTACAGTCATATATAGTAAATGTGACAGGTCAGGTCTTTTGGGACATCTGCCAAACCTAAGAAATTCACCAGAAACCAAAATGATTGTGGAAATCATGAGAGAGCTCCATTTCGTAGATGTATGGAGAACTCTCAATCCCCATGGGAAAGATTTTGTATTTTACCCAACACCTGACAATACATATTTATGCATGGATTTTTTTTTTCTAGCAGATGCGAGATTGCTATCCCAACAAATACAGGCAAATATCTCTAACATTACATGATCTAATCATGCAGTGGTAAATATCACGATACCCATGCTAGCACTTCCATGTAACGCCAGGCAATGGCGATTAAACACATCTCAATTCTCAAACCTGAAATCTCACAACCATTCTTTGCTAGACTGGATTCTCTCCTCAAATCCCAACAGGATCCAATCCCCTGGCATCCTTACTGACATTTTCAGTGACCATGCAATAATGTAATGTGTAAGGAAAATTAAACCACCCCATCAAGTCCTAAATTCTTCTCACTAGAACATTTAGAAACTTTAACCTACAGTAAAACAGTTTCTGGATGACCTTACCAACTGCCCTTGGTACAGAATCGACTTAATTCCCGACCCTGATTCTGCGCTCGACAATTTCAAGTTTGAGCTCTTAAAACCTTTTGATACCCATGATTCCCAACACAGAATAAGAGTACAGGGGGCCACCTTCCATGGGTTACTACTGACCTTATAGCACTCTACCATTTCAGGGATGCCATTTGGAAAAGTTACAAAGTAACTGGCACTACCTAGGATCTTAATAACTACAGATGCCTGCGGAACATGTGCACAAGGCAAACAAGACATGCAAAGCACAATAGTATTCTGACAATCTCCACCAGAATACATCAAACCCAGCTAACTTCTGGAAGGTTATCAACAATATATTCCAGCCTTCTAGCCATCAACAACCAAGTAATAGCACTAAGGGGGATATTACTCTGACAAATCCAACTGACATTGCAAGTGCATTCAATGATTACATTATGGGGTGTGGTACTAACTTATTAGCAAAACGCAACCCAAACCACAAACTTGAACCTCATTCTGAGAGTACCCCTATCGCTCCACCTTCTCCCAACACTGCTCACAATTTTCAATTTGTCCCAGTTTCCGAAGATGAGATTACACAGGCGCTTCTCAAATTAAAATTAAGCAGCCAATGTGGACCTGACGTACTGCAATCTAACTTTCAAGACGGTGCCCCAGCCATTGCCAAACTAATTGCTTCTTTAGTCAACTCTATTCTGTCTGCAGGCAATATCCCTAAGACCTGGAAAATTGCCAGAGTTGTCCCAATATTCAAAAGTGGGGACAAAAAGTGTCTCAAACTACAGGCCAATCTCTCTTCTCCCAATACTATCCAAAGTCATGGAAAAAATTGTTCACTCCCAATTAAGCAATTACTATACCAAGACAAATTTACCTAGCAAATTCCAATCTGGCTTTTACCCCAAACACTCCACGGTAACTACCCTGCTAAAAGTTTGCAATGAATTCCAGTGTGGAATGGAACTGGGACAACTCACTGGTGCAATATTCCGTGGTTTTGCAAAGGCTTTTGATACTGTTGATCATGTTATCTTGCTTAACAAACTCCAGTGCTCTGGAATAGGGAAGCATGCTTTATAAGCATGCTTTCATTCCTACCTATCAGGTAGATCCCAACATGTGTCTATCTCAGGCTCTAACTCCAACCCCTTGTATATCACCTGTGGTGTCCTACAAAGCTCTGTTCTGGGGCCCCTACTCTCTCAGTCTTCATCAATAATCTTTCTATAGCCTGTAAGGAAGCTTCAATATACATGTATGCAGATGACACAATTGTATATTCACACAGCCCTAGAGTCTACGACCTTGAATATACTTTAATCTGACTTTTTGAGACTTGAAAATTGGATTTCCCAAAACAAACTTTTTTTAAACACTGACAAGACTGTAACAATGGTATTTGGGACCCAGACAAAAATTTTAAAGCTTCCAATGACTGAGCTTCAGATCAGAACCAATGCTAACACCACCCTAACTGCTGTTACTAGTTTTAAATACTTGGGCATATGGTTTGACTCCCATTAAACATTTGGGATACACATTGATACCCTGACATCCAAAACCTATGCCAAACTAGGTGTACTTTACCGGAAGAAATCCTCCCTAAATCTGCTGGTCAGAAAGTGTATCACACAGAAGATGCTAAGGCCAATTATCGACTATGGGGACATAGTATACGGATCAGCACCCCAAACCCATCTTAGCAAACTTGACACCCTCTACTATTCAAAATGCTATTTTGATCTCCAATGCAACTACAACACACATCACTGCGAAATGCTGAAAAAACTAAATTAGTCATCACTTGAGTCTAGGTCAAAGTTCATCTTTCCTCTCTTGCCTTCAAATACTTTCTGAGCAAGCTACTTGCCTATCTGAACAAGCTCCTCACCCCTCCACATGCAGCACTTATCATCTGAGATCTGACTCCAAAAGACTATTCATGGTTCCAAGGTTCACCCCCCGTGCCTCCTGATCATGCACGCTGGCTCGTCTGCTAGTTCATGCAATCGCTCATGATTGCGCAGACGAGCCTCAGCATCAGCGCGGAGGATCGCGGCTCCCGCCTCTATGGACGCAGCCTAAAGCTGTCTCACATTTTAATCTGGTCTGTAACTGTTACATACTGTATGCCGATAATATATATTATCTCTTACTGTGCATGCAATGTCTTGTATATAATTCTGTTCACTTGTGTAACTGTATTTGTAACCATGTATTATTTGTCATCTAACTCTATGCCCAGGACATACTTAAAAACGAGGGATAACTCTCAATGTATTACTTCCTGGTAAAACATTTTATAACTAAATAAATAATATAAGCAAAAGGGCTTACTCCTAAAATGTACAGACAATTTTGCATTTGGTGATATTGGAGTCTAATAAATATATATGCTCATGACTGCTGATGATAAAAAAAATCAATGAGACTCACAGACAATCTATGACAGCTGATATATCTGGTTAACACCAGTGTAGGGAGAAGGAGGGGGAAGTTCAATATGCATATACTGACAGTAACACACTCCTGGAGCTTGCTACATAGAATATGAGGCTATGTGCCACCCTAAACTAAAGGTGTAAACTACATGATTAGGAATGCCAGCGTGTTAAAAGATGACCCTTTTACTTTTGATCTAAAGAGACTATATTAAATTCTGACTGTCCTGGTTTTTATCTGTAATAGAAAGTACAACACTGGGAAACAAACAACAAAGTATGTGATCAGGTCTCATACAAATGGCTCCCCTACGTATAACAGAATTGTGGTCAGATATAGCTTCATGAAGAGACCTGATTGGCTATGTGCTGGATAAGAATTAACTGTCATTCAATAGAATTGAGCTGACATTCAATTTTTGATACTTTAAAGTACACTGCGAAATAGCAACATTTATTGCAGGAACAATAAAGTGAAGGCACTGACTTATATGTAACATTTCTTCTTTTTAACTTAAGAGGTTATTGATTTTCAAGGTATTATTAATAGGAAAACAAAAAACAAATGGGAATAAGAGAGAACTTTAACAAGGTAGAAAATAAAAGAAATAATACTGTATTGAGACTGCTGGACAGAAGTAGGTAGATCTCTCATTGGTGAAGCTCGCTTCAATTTTCATGATATATGTTACGAGACACGAGTAGGCAGCCAGGCACAATACCAACCCATCGCGGCTAAGATTTTCCTACCTAGCTAACTGATGAAATGTCATTTGTGGGCCTGAAACATACTTTCCTTGATGTTTGACCTGTTTTGAAATAAAGGCAACTTATTTTTCACTACAAATGTGTGGTGAATAATGTAATCTGGGCGGCTAACTACAATCGTGACTGTTATTCTGCTACCTGGATTGTGTGCTGTATCTATCTACTTTCTCTATATATACTATGTGTCATTTTCTTAGAGTTCTATGAAGAAATTAACTACTGTATTATTACTTTTGGCTCACCTCAGGCAGCTCTCACCAGTGCTCCGCCACCAATCGCATAGCATTTCCTTCCTCCGCGGTTATAGCTGCTTGAAACTGCACCGATGGACACTGTGCAGCACCTGCGCTGAGTCAAACCCCTCCTACACTTCACAGCTGTATCCACATCACAGGGAGCTGTGGGGAAGCCTCTAGTATAAAGTATAAGAGCAAAGGTAGACCAGGGGTGGGGCATGGATGGCAATAATGACTGGACACAAATAACTTCAGAGAATATATTAAAAGAAAGGATCAGACAGGAAATAAGTACATGGAGTAAATATATCTCCTGTTTTATAAGTATATATATATATATATATATATATATATATATATATATATATATATATATATATATATATATATATATATATATATTGTGACATAATCCAAAGATGTGAGGCAGCTTTCTGCCCCGTTTTAGGTCAGAAAATGCAGGAATAGTTAAAAATGATCCATTCCACAGCTTCACATTAACTCAGACTGCTGGATGGAAAATCCAGACCACAGATTACAATGGGTCTAGTTCTCCCTCACCTGCTCTTCTAATCACTTGCACAGGTATTTAGAACAGAGAGGTTTGCATTTCAGTATCTCTCCTTAGAGCCTGGAGGCTGGGGGTATCGCTGCTCCCCGGAATCCAGTTCGGGGTGGACGGCCCCTCCAAGTATCCCAGTACCAGAGGATTTGCCTGGACACTTGGGAACGTGTTCCCACCACGAACAGATAAGACAAAACAAAACAAATGTTTATTGCTGTTGCTAAAAGACTGTGCTGTATCTAGTGACCCTAAATGAGAGGGCATTGTTTTAAGCTGGGGAACCAGGTTAGTTGGCCTAGTTAGTTCGCAGTTAGAGGCTGATTCTGATGTGTAGTAGTTCCCTGAAAGGGATAGGATTTCTTTATATGATTTGGTTTTTATTTCTTAAAAGTGACACTGTGTGAAATGCTATGACACTGATATAAGTGAACCACTGAATGAAAATGTCTGAGTGCCTCTTGCCTACACATGTTAAAGCTGCAGTCCCTTACTTGGACGAAAATAAAGCAGGCAGAAGCCTGAGTTAAGCAATATAATACTTTGCATGATCCTGTTTGTTGTATAATTAACCCTAGAAGACTGTGTCGGGAAGAACCCAGACAGATGTCAGCGCTACAAAAGAGGGGCGTTTGTCACAATATATATATATATATATATTACGTGTGAGCACATTCACATGTCTTAGACAGGTCTGCAAACCTGCTTTTCGCAATTGTCACCTAGCATACAGTGCTTCCCTTGCAGCAAGGGATTCTGGGAAGTGATAGGTAGGTGAATGTCCCATAAGCAATAGATAAAGTTATGCTACCGTTTACACAAAATCAGGAGACAGTACTCGGGCATAAGCAGATAAATCAGTTTGTATTGAAAAACACAGGGCACAAAATTCCAAAGTTTCGGTCCCCAAACCGGACCTTCCTCAGGAACCACCCTGAAATATATATATATATATATTGAATGATAACCACCCATTCCAAATATAGACACAAGATCATATCAATAAATAACACCAAATATACATTATTACATATCTTTGTCTTCAGGTTTCATTTAGGAAAATGTTACAAGCATTGCAAAAAATGAGATCTCAGAAGCTTTTAAGAAAAATCCCAAACTTTTTTATATTGTGCACCCCCATTCAATGAACCCCTAATTCAGGTATGTCAACCTGTGGCCCGGACGGCACTGAGAATGGCGTAATAAAGAGGGGAGAGCCCACTGGACTCGAGCCCTGAAGTCACTCCCCATGACAACTGTTTTTTTCCTCAAGCCACCTGTTATCCCCCCTGCAACCAGGGAGGACCGGCCTCGGGCTTTGCGGGGCCCAATGTGGCACATTGGTAGCGGGAGCCACCCTTGAAAAGAAAGTTAAGGGACTTAAACAATGCTCTGCCGGCAGAATTGCAGAATTATAATGCTATGATGTAATATGACATCACGTTGCCATGGCAACATGTGGCGTCATTTGACGTCAGTCATCCTGGAAACGCGACGCTACAGGAGGCTGCCCGCTCTGGAAAAGGTTAGAACCCTCTCACAAAACATGCGCACACAAACACATCACCCCCCTCCACCCCACCTACATCTGCCGGTCTGGGGGCCACCTCTCCCTGCTCTTTTCGGTGCTGGGATCCCTCTGATTGGAGAGGGGAGCTAGAGGAGGGTTGGGGGGCATGTTCCTTCTTGCAGCTCCCCCCTCTGGTCGGGTGGAAGTTGAATCCCGGTGCCAACAAGAGGATGGAGCACGAGGCCCCCAAAGGCATGGGACGGATGGCGACCACCTTGCTTGTCTTGCTGTAAGGGCAGCCATGCTTGAAGGAAACTTACCTCTCCTGCCACCTTCTTCTGTGGCCCCGCACCTAGGCTGCTGGATCTACACTCTGCATCCCAAACTTCTGGCCAAACCTCCCGCTTCACACAGGTTTCCATCGTCCCCACCGTTGCATTTCTCCAGCTGCTGGTGATGATCCCAGCACTTGTGATATCAGCCGCTAGGGTTCTCTTCTTCTTGCCACTTCCCTCAGGTTTTCTATCCAGGCACCTGTTCCCAAGGCAAGCTACTGATCTGCTGTCAACCTCTTTGAAACATCTCTGCGCTGGCTGCCATGCTTTTCCTGGACCATCATAAATGTTTTAAAATATTTTAGTGTTTTTATTATCCTTGTTTACTTTTGCCATTATTTAGTTTAGGTTTAACTATTCATTTAAACTGGATGTGTGTGAAATTTCTCAAGAGTTCTCATTCTGTCAGTGTGAGAATTTGCCTTGGGCTTACTATTTTTGTTGATCTAAGATCTGCTGACATATCACACTGAATAATTTAATAAAGTGCTACTAAAACGCATTCATAGACACATGAAACTGATTATATTTCTTTCTTTCTTTCTATCTATGTAAGATATAAAATACATTAGGTGAGTTTTAACATATATATGAATGCTTGGTTTATATTCTCAATTTTTCATAAGTCTACATCTATCAAATACAGTGGGTTTTTTTAATGTATTTTTTAAACACTCACTCATTCTTTGTAAATCTTATCCTTATGTCCCTTTGAATGTGTTTGGTTAAGTTGTCACCTGCATGGGTAAGAATTTTTTTTCTTTCTTTCTTTTTTAATTACTTAAGTATTAGGTGATACCTTTTTTATTTTGGACCAACCATTGATATTATAAGACAAACATTTGAGAGTTCTATACTCTTCGCTTGACTCTCGAAAGCTTGTCTTATAATGTCAATTGTTAGCCCAAATAAATCACCTGACATTATCACCTAATACTGAAGTACTCATTTACTCTGCACTATCCCAACTGGACTAACACGGCTACTTCTATTTCATTCATTTCTTTTTTAATAACTACTTATATGATAGTTTTTTCCAGTTTTGCAGGAGCATCATACTTTAATACAAATTGAGCTTTTATTTTGTGTCGATGCCAAGCTTTTTACACGTCACATTCATTTTAAATATTTTGCAGAAAGAAAAAATGGAATACAAAAAAAATCATAGCTTTATCCAACTTTTGTCTCACATGCTATAAACAATATCATGTCTGGGGAGCTGACTTTCACACATTATTCAGAAGTAAAAATGTGCAAAGCTGTTGCCTACTGCTGCGGCTCATCTTATTCTAACACATCGCCGGTTTTTCCCTGGCTTTTTCCTGGAATGCGACGCACTTCACCTGGAGCATGCCGCATTCATTTTGCGTTCTCAGCCACGGGTCATGCACGGGTCATGCGCGGTTGACGCACGGTTGATGCGTTTATTGAGAATGGTTCAGATTTAATAGGTTGCAATTCTTCGCGTGTCCGCCAGATGGCAGATATTCATGAATTGTAATGCGCATGCGCTTCAGTAATGTGTCGACTTGCAGGTGTTTCGTTTAAAAAAGATACCACAGTGGGTAACTTGGCCTTGAGACTGAAGGAAGAGGTTGCAAAAATGTATCAATTTAGGCTTTTCATATTAAAGAAAGACAAAGACCAGTTTCGGTTACAGTATTCTCCAGAGACCCGCCGCCCTCCATGAGTGTTCAAGTGCAGCCCGTTTTCCAAAAACCCGACAGAAGTTACGCGTATTTAATATGGGCCGTGATTAATGCAACAGATGATAAGATGGCAACAGTTGTTCAAATTTATCAGTATTTTATCGAAAACTATGACTTTTACAAATTTTCGCCAGCTCCTCATACGTGGAAGTGTGCAATAAGGAAAAGGTTATGTAGAAATTACATACTGTAGAGTAGAGTACAGTAATTTCAAAAGGCAGTTCATCATAATAATTTGATCAATAAACCCCCAAATACAACCCTCAAATACAGTACATAAAAAGCACAGAAATCAACCATGTGCAGGCAAACGCACAGATTGAATATTGTAATATGAGAGGGAGTGGCTCAGTGAGTAAAAGACAGAGTGGCACTGAGAGTTTGAAGCAGGGGAGCCTGGTTCAATTCCCGGTGTCAGCTCCTTGTGACCTTGGGCAAGTCACTTTATCTCCCTGTGCCTCAGGCACAAAAAACATAGATTGTGAGCTCCACGAGGCAGGGACCTGTGCCTGCAAAATGTCTCTGTAAAGCACTACGTATAACTAGCAGCGCTATACAAAAACATGCTATTATTATTATTATAATATCAAGGTGATGCTCTGTTCAAATCAAATTCAAGAAGGGATTTTCCAAAACGTTGCCGTAAACAAAGCCTCAAAGCTCCCGTCTCAAAGAGAATTACACGCAGGCGCAGTGAGGCTTTGTAGCTCGGCTATGGACGGATTAAGAACACAATGGCAAGATTCAGAAAATTAACGACTCTGTGGAGAGGGGGGGTTGGGTGACGCATGCACAGTAAGCAGCTAAGTAACTCCCATCTCAAAACGGATTACACGCAGGCGCAGTGAGGCTTTGTAGCTAGGCTATGGACGGATTAAGAACACAATGGCAAGATTCAGAAAATTAACGACTCTGTGGAATTTCAAATCCTTGAGCTAGCATTCGGGGGGGAGGGGGCTACAGGGTACAGCTGCATGAAGTTCAAAGCTAAAGACATACTTTAATTTCAAAAGGCAGTTCATCATAATAATACACCCCCAAATACGACAAAAACAGGACATGGAGTCCAATCATGTTGCAACAGAAATATTCCGCAGGTATATCATATAATAAGTCCCAAAGGTAACGGACATCAATATTCTTGATCGTGGGTATATACAGATTTAAACGAAACTGCTCCAGAAAAATTGACATGGATTGTCATCCCAATCTATAGTTCATAAACACGTGACTGCCAATGATGGCTTAAATCCTAGAGTGGGATTTATAGGGTACTAGGGGGACACAAATACCAATGGCAGACGGTCCCCTTTTAACCAACCACACTCAGATAAGGTCACAGAACATATAGATGACACAGTCAGAAGCCAGCCAAATAATACCACAATCCACTCACTGTTTATGTAGAGTGATAACGAACAGCAGGAACTCCGTGTAAGCGTGCATCCAGCTTGATTGAAGATCAGGAAAAAACAGCCTCTAGGGAAGAAAGTGGAGCACAGCGCAGGGACAAATAGCAGGAACTAGCACACCATAGGTTAAAAACTACTTTATTGGTTAACAAGGGGAGACACCATAAAAGGAGCAACCACCCACTCTGACGCGTTTCGGGCTAAGCCCTTTGTCAAAGAGTAACAAAGGGCTTAGCCCGAAACGCGTCAGAGTGGGTGGTTGCTCCTTTTATGGTGTCTCCCCTTGTCGACAAATAAAGTAGTTTTTAACCTATGGAGTGCTGGTTCCTGCTATTTGTCCCTGCGCTGTGCTCCACTATCCTCCCTAGAGGCAGTTTTTTCCACACCCCCAAATATAGTTAGTAAAAAGCACACAAATCAACCATGTGCAGTCAAACGCACAGGGTCGCCGTCAAAAGCTACAGCACAGATTGAATATCGTAATACAGTAAGATGGTTTTTGCAGGCTTGTGGAGAAAAAAAAAAAAAAATTACAATTAAAAAAAAAAAGTTTGGTCACTCACTCAGGCAAGCAAGCAGTGGTGGGCAAAGTTACAGGCGCATGCGCAGTAAATTCCTGCTGTCAAGCAGGAATGTGATTGAAACCAGACACACGTTCAAAGGAATGGTGTGGGAGAGATGTTCTGCATTGTAGAGAAGATAAGAAGTTGAAATACCCTGCAGTGCAGTTAATTATCCTGAGCGAGGGGAGAGCGCTGTATATGCCGAAATGTGACACTGTTACAGTACAGTACATGCCTATGCGTTTCAACAATTTTCAAATGAGACATACTGAGACATACTGTACTGCAGAACAGCATTGCAAATGCATGTATACTTTAAATATGCAAATTTACAATTACTGCGCGTGCACACACAGACTGTGTACTGACGTAGGTTGAACCGCGAAGGTATTAGACTTCCAAGACAACAGCTCGCAATCGCCCCCCTGAGTTTTTACACGGCATTGCAGTATTGCAGAAAGCGAGAATAAAATGCTAATTTCACGAGCGCGAAAATAACGCAGATCTAGCCGACTTAGACTCAGGTCGGCCGCCAGTGTAAGTGTATAAAACTGGGAATTTTTTTTACTTTTAAGCTTGCAAAAAAGTAGTCAATGTACTAAGATCATGTTCAATTTTTTTAATTTCATGAGTCAAATGTTTATTGCTAATAAGTAGTTCAAACCTTCATAAGCTGTGTGTAGTTTGCATGAATGTTATGTGACACATATATGTGTATGATATGTGTACAGTAGGTTTGTATATGTGTATATGTGTATATGTGTATATGTGACGCATAATTAATTTGAAATGAAGTTTGATGGATTTTTTTTAGAAGAGGATTTGCTTCTTTCAAAAATGTAATAATAGTATTTGAAAAAATAGTCTAACCCAGAGTTTTTTACTACTGTACTATTAGAAAATTAGAGGCAAAGCTTTATTGGAAAACTGCATCAAGTTTACACTGCCGACACAGTTTATCCGAGTGCGGCTCATTCCGCAAGCCGGGAAATGTCCCGGCTTGCGAGCCGCACTCCCTCAGCGTGCCGCGCATCACCGATGCGCGGTCACGCATCATCGGGTGCCAGCGCCCCCTGCACGCGCGTCCAGGGCTCCCCGAGGGAGCCCTGGTGTCCCGCGATCGCGGGACGGCGGCAGGGGGTTCCGGGGGACCCGGCGGACCCGGCAGCGGTAGGGAGAGCGCCCCGATCGGAGGGCGCTCTTCCGCTGCTTCGGCGCGCGCCCGTCACCCTGCGGCACGCGCCAGGATACTGCTGCGGCCAAGAACGGGCAAATGCTCGAATAAACTTGGCCGCAGCAGTAATTCCACAATATCTACAGTAAATGCCTAATGAAACAAAAATTAAATGTCATCCAAAACTGGGATGAAATTAAAAGGGGAATCTTTACACCTAGTCAACCATTTCAATATATATATATATATCAAAACAAAACAAGAAAGAAACGAAGTAGCGCCTCTAATATACCTTGACAAAACTGTGATTAAGTTAACCTAACTATGAATGCATCCAATGGGGTGGCAAAAGTGGGTAAAATATACTAAAACCAGTATTAACCAAGGATTTTACGTTTATATATTAAAATATGTAAAATGTTCAATGACAATAACCTAATACTTTATTAATTAATAAAATAACATATATACTAAATAAAAAATGTAATATTATAAAAGTGAATGAATTAAAATGCAAATAAATTAGAACTTAAAAAACCTTTAAAAACACAGAGTCTTGTTCCAAAATAAAGCATCCAGGTAAAAGGCAGCCCATTTCAAAGGGGTCACTACTCCCTGTTGATACCTATGAAAAAAGAAAAGAAACAGGCGCACACCTAGTGCATTAAAGTATAACAATTTAGTTTATAGAACAATAAAAACAGTCAAATGCCCACTCACAAAGGTACACGGTTTAAAAGCAGGTATGAGAAAGGCTCTCATAAGCCAGTACTGCCGTCCGATATCAGCAATGGTATCCTTCTCCTGTTTGTTCTCCACGTGGTTCGAACAACCGGAAGTGGCATCCCTCGGGTCGGGTGCCCCGCACAGGAAGTCATTCCGGGAACCAGCACCTTCAGTTCCCTGCTTCTGATTAGTGCACCACCGGGGGAAAAGGATCCAAACTTCTTCTTAGCCTCACACAGCCTGCAGTGTCTCTCAAACAGCAGTGGTAATGTCCGTGGGAAAGTGACACCTCAGTCTTAGCCACGCCCAGGAGGGACGCCACTTCTGGTTGTTCGAACCACGTGGAGAACAAACAGGAGAAGGATACCATTGCTGATATCGGACGGCAGTACTGGCTTATGAGAGCCTATCTCATACCTGCTTTTAAACCGTGTACCTTTGTGAGTGGGCATTTGACTGTTTTTATTGTTCTATAAACTAAATTGTTATACTTTAATGCACTAGGTGTGCGCCTGTTACTTTTCTTTTCTTTTTTCATATATATATATATATATATATATATATATATATATATATATATATATATCTACTGTATAAAGAAACCCCTTAAAAAAAGGCAAATTATATTAACCAAAAATACCTAGAAAATATATTGCTTAAAATTAAATATATTTAATGAATGTGAAACGAATTTCATTTCATATTTTCATTTTTTAAATGATTTTTTTTAATCCAGCTAGCATAAGGTAAAACACTTTTAAACAACAGGGTTATTATTGGAGTACCTCCCTCCTTAGTCATTAACATTCCAGTGGGCAGGGTTAACAAAAACATAGCAGTAAGCAAACGCAGATATTAACTCATAGCACGCTGGTTCTGTGCAGAGGGGAGCAGCTCTTGGGAAACCCTTTCAGGTGTCCGCCTTTGGGGTGATGCAGATGTAGACACTAATGACACTAATAGCTATATTTAAACGTTATTGTATATTTCCTTGTGTCTACATAGTCATGCATATGTATTAGATGATGTGTGTTCATCTGACTATTCATTACTTTGTGATATCATGTAATCTAATAGTGGAAAAATAAGGGGAATGGGTTGCATGCACAGATACTATAAATGTGTTTGGGGCACTTTATGTATCACAGCAACGGACAAGCGGGTTTCATGTGGAAGGCAAGTGCTCTTCTCAGCAGTCCAATTTACTATCTAACTGGAGGGTTTTGACCATAACGGTCTTTTTCAAGTGGTGAAGCCACTATCCCCTTGAAAAAGACCGTTATGGTTGAAACATCGCAAAGTTTTTGGCTCATTAAATAGCATTGAAAATCCGAAGTGCCTTATGTTATTCTTTTTGCACTATATCATTTGGATTTCCAGCAGGACATCTTTCTACACAAGTGCACCGGTAATTACTGTATGTACTGTATGTTTATTCATTACATGATGTGCAGCAGACATATCTCTTGTTAGTTACAAGCTACACATTTTTATAATATAAATCTTAAGCATCAAATACTGAGATTGCCAACAATTGACAGTAGTTATTCGGAGAAAGAAATATAAAAAGCTCTTATATCCCGTAGTCTCAGAACTCAAAGCATGGAACACCTTCATTTTCTTCAAGTTTTATCAAATCCAGTAACCAAGTACATGTTTAATTTGACGAAATCGGGACAAATTGGAAATAATGGTACATACAGTACAATGTCAAAAATGTTTGATTACATATTTAGTTTTGTAAAATCTTTATATCCTCTTGTTTTACTTGTGTATAATTTGGGAAATCAAGTCAGATATTGATTACAAACATTTACAGCTTATTATACTTTCTTGAAACCATATTGATCAATTCAGCCAAAATCAATATTAGTCTTATGTGATCTGTAAAATAGCATTTGCTGCACACTACAAGCTTTTATTACAAAACATTGTCAATTAACTGACTAAAGAAAAATCTATGAAAACATGTGAGCAGCCATTTGTCTTACTACAAAGTGTTACAGCTGATTTTTCACAGCAAATATGTTAGAATATTACAGAAGGTCCATTATAATTTGATATGCATTTTATACCATGTACAGTTATTGTAAAGAGAAATCTCCTAATTCAGAGTAAAGTAAGATGACATCATTTTGAATTATTTCATGGTTCAGATACAAATGTATTAAGCAGAGTTTTGGTCCACAATTTGACCTTGATCAGTACCAATTAAAATACCAAAAACAAAGAAAACTCTGAAGCAAACAGTGAATATTATACGTATGCATCCAAATAGCCTTTAATTAAACACATTAGGGGTTTTAAGTACTTTATTTTGATTTTGCGATTGAGAATGGTAAGGAGACTTGTTGCTAGTTCCAGCAGGAGTGGTAAAAGAACTAAGAACTAAGAATTATAACTACAGATGTAGCCAGATTCAGTTATATCCTGCGCGTCACTTGGAGCGGTTGGACCATGGCCCAAATGCAGCCTAATCACAGCCAAGTGCAGGGGAAATTTCCCATAAGTGTTAACACAGCAGGGGTCCCTGTTTCTGAATGGGATTCCTGCTGTGTTAATCCTACCGGGCTGCCACCCGTCTGGAAGAGCTGCGCAGACATCAAATAGAGGTGATCCCTCCCGCTGCCTCCCTGCACAGCTCTTACAGGCAATTGTGCTTTTAATATTTACATTTTTATTACATAGGATTGAAGCAGGGGGTCTCCGGAGCTAAACCACATTACTGTCAGGTCCGAGGACGCCCTTCTTCCCAAAGCACAGGCTCAAGTATGGGGTGCCAGTACCTCCAGCAAGTTTAAATGTCCCGGGTCACGGCCGAAGTGACGGGACATTTAAAGTTGCAGGAGATACCGGCACCCCATACTGGGGCCTGCACCTCGGTAAGCGTCCCGGAACTGAAAGTAAGGCGGTTAAGTTACGGATACTTCCTGCTTCAGTTCTATGTAATAAAAATAAAAGCAGAGCTTCATTACCTTAGTGACAAACTGCTTAGGTAATGAAGGGGTTAAAAATCTAGTTTCCTGGTGGTAGAGGGGGAGGGTGAAGTTTGTAGTGGCCCCGTGGTTGGTGATTAGGTCTCCTGGGAGGGTTAACCCCTCCCGCTACACAACTGAGAAGGCTGACCACCCACCCCGGGGCAACTACCCCTTTCACCTACCCCTCCACCACAAACACCAAACACAGGATATATGTGGCTAATTCCACTTTTGCCCATTTAAATATACTGTACAGTACAAAAATATACAAATTATATTAATAAATGTTTTATTTACTCCTGCCAGAATGAAGTCTGTCCTCCTTCTTCGTTCTCACCAACATTGCAGAAAGGGCTGATTCACAACCGTAAAAAAAACAGTTGCCCCTTAATTACCTTAATGGTCAGTACTCTATTAGCCCTTATGATGTTTAGGGAAGGTCATGTGAAGTTTGCTCGTTCACTACGGTGAGATCACGTTCACCACTCGATTGAAGCAGTGGTGTGTGATCCAGTGCTGCTGATCTTCCAGCATGGAAAGAATTCATCAATGTACTTAGCCCATTCGAAAGCCTTTGCTTTTTCAGTTGCTTCAGTAAGCCTTTATTTAGCTAAGGATTCCATAGTACACACAGCCTTCAATGTTTTCTATCCAGGATATTACATTTTCTGATAGATTTTCAAGTATTGTATACTTACATTATTGCTCCCATGTATATTATAGTGCATTTAAACCAATAGAAAATGACACTGCCCGGGTCACACAAGGCTTTGACGTAGAAAGAACATTCCTTTATTACCACAATAAAATCTTAGACTTATGAAAAAAAGCAGAGTTCATATTTTAATTATTTATCAAGTTATACAGCTTTTTCATTAAAAAAAAAAGACAATACATAGATCTGTCAGGTTTCTATTGGAATAAAATGTATAAAGCAATTTGCTATGCAGTACATTGCTCATGCTGTTTCTAGGTACTGTACAATATTTTCTACTTTGGATTTATACTCCACAGTTTGCAAGCTGGCCTAGCCTGAATGGGTGGCACAGCAGGTGACCGGGGGGCTCGGCCTCCCTGAACCGGATTGGCCGCAAGAGCGGCCGGGGGAGGGATTCAACAATAAAGCCGGCAGCCAGGAGGGAGGTCCGGCCTCTTGCTCCTTGCTGGCCAAGGATTAATCCCTAGTTAGCGCAGGATCTGAAGTTTGCGGCAGGTTAACATTTTTTTATGTTGCAGGAAGCTAAAAATAAATCAGCATACGTAAGGGAAGACGGAAAGACCCGGACGGAGTGGTTATTGCGGGGCCAATTTGCTTTGTCGCGGCGGCAGTTGGGGGGGGGGGGTAGGTGCTTGTCCTGCCAGAGGGGGCTCGGGGCTGGTAAAGCAGGTTGAAGCGAGGGGGCAGGTCACTGGGATGTACTTCCGGGTGCCCCCTCTTGCATTGCCCAGCACCGAGCACTTTCTGGCGCGGACGGGCAGCACGCTTTCTCAGTTATAATTATGTTTATTATTAATAAACAAAGTCGCGGCCATTATACCTCCAGACTGTGTCCTCTCGTTATTGGTACGGTACATATAAATAATGCTAGGTGAGGGGGGAAGCTCGCGCCTCCCTGGTCATATGAGTAACATTTGGCCAATGCTCAACATTACTTAGGTTACTGATGGGGGCCCATGCAGCAGAGCAACCAGATAAATAGACACAAAAGCATTGTCTAATTATGCTCATCTTTACATGGTGTCATTTCTAACTTGTGTGTCTATGGGTCAATGTATGGATTGTTTATATCCAGGATTATTGGGTTTATAGAAATGCAGCCCACCACATTCCAACTAGTGTACATGAAGTATTGGGTCCAGTAATTAAACGGGTAGTGTGATCACCAATACATTTTATGTATAGTCTAGTTTCATTTTAATGTTGCAAAAAAGACTCATTCTTTGGCCATTTCAAACTGTCAGCTCAAAATTACACAATACACTCACTCTAAACTCAAAAAGATCTCATGTGGACAACATATACTTTATAGTAGACCTTTCTGTATCCATTTGAAACCTAATACTGTACAGTATCTATTGAGCCTTTCCATGCAACATGTAGCTAACCTAATGGGCTCTCAATCCCTTGTTTTATATTGTTACTATCGATGCAGCCACTTGTATCTATCAGATCATTTAGGCCTGAGGCTACTTCTTTCAATCCGGATGCATTTACTTGCTTCCTCAAATATATTCTCTACTGCACTTGCTACTATTTTATTCTGTAAGTTTTCAATTATTCCATTAAGATAGTTATATTTGTTTAATGCACTTGTGTAACTATTTATATTATCTCCCTGTATTACAGTATCTGTTTTATAACCCTATAAAGCGCGGCGTACAGTGGTGGCTCTATATAAATAAACAAATATTTATATTTATACACACAGCACTGGAATAGTCACAAAAAAATCAGGCTTTAACTTTTCAAATATATATTTTAATTCAGGTAACATTTTCCTTGTGTAAATATTGGTTTAAAGATGTTGTCTTATGTTCAAGCATAATAAATGAGCAGTGGTTGATGGCTTCAGTTTGATCTCTAGCGGAGTCGTTTGACAGAGCTAGTCTTTTTCATTCTTCGAGGTGAGGCTTTTTAATGCAGCATTCACTATGGCATTCTTCGAGTTCATGGCGCAGTGCGGGGATTTGGAAATTAGACACCCGGATTTCGATGCTAGTTCAGGGGGTTTACTCAGGGCGGACGGGGTCCACATGTCGGATATCGGGATCGAGTTTTTTAACAACAGTTTACAGGAGGGCTTGGAGAGGGTTCTGGCATCTTTGCCGGTACGGTCCTAGTTTAAGGGGGTTTAAATAGGCCGTCAGTGGCGGCTCTTGGGTGGTAGGTGCTTGTTCTTGCTAGACTGGGAGCTGGGCTGTTTGAGCCCAGGGGGAGTACAAGTGTGTGGGGTCATTTATATATGACTTCGAGAGACCGCTGGCGAAGGGGACACGAGGTCAGCGGTTCAAGAGCCGGTTACCGTCCCGTCCCCCTCCTGTCAAAGGACCACTCTGGTAGGGAGTGACATTTCCCCCTATTAGGTTCTTGTATAAATAAATAGCCACAGACTTTTATACCTCCGTTCTAGTTTCCTGTCTTTATTTGTATGTTCCATGTGGGTCTGGGTAGGGGGAGAGGGGAGCATCCTGGCAGCCTCCCTGGTCAGGCGGCTCTCCTGACCAGGGAGCTGGCCTCTCCCTCACTAGCCTACCCCACAAACCTCCCTCCCCTACCAAAGGGAGGGGTTTTCCTGGGGATTTCTTAAGCCCCTGCTGGCGAGCAGAGCAGCCTGTTCTCTGCCCACCAGACGATTCCCACCCATCCCCTTTAGTGTAGTGCAGGGCAATCATATTACCAATCGGCAGCAAAATGTTAGCAGTGCCATTGTATTCCCTGTCATGTGTACATATTATGATTGTATGTGTTATTAATGTTTCTTTGTTCTGTTACAGTATGAATTGATGATACTTTGTTGAAAATGAGAGGAACAAAGTTCTGAGCAGGAGGGGTCGTTGACCAGGTTGCCTTTGTTGCGGCGGCTTTTGGGGGGTAGGTGCTTGTTCTTGCTAGACTGGGTGCTGGACTGTTTGAACCCGGGGGAGTATGTGTGGACGTGGTAATTTATGCATGACTTTGAGAGCCCGCTCACGAAGGGGACACAAAGTCAGCGGTTCAAGGGCTGGCTGGCCGGCCGGCACCTCCCCCTCCTGTCAAAGGAGCACTCTGACAGGGAGTGGCATTTACCCCCTGTTAGATTTTGTATAAATAAATAGCTGCAGCCTTTTATACCTCCAGTTCCGGTTTCTTTATTTGTACGTTCCATGTGGGTACAGGGATGGGGGAGGAGGGAGAGGGGAGCCTCCTGGCAGCTTCCCTGGTCATGCTTTTTAGTCTCAACATGACTAAATCAGTATAACTATTCCTTATTTAAACTTATCAATACAGATTACTACAGAGGGGCATATCACTGACAACAAAAATTATTAGTACATGAAAGTCATTAGAGTTTAGTGGTGTGATTGCGCTATCTTAGAAAAAAAACCACAATACCTTAGGAAAGATTAAACACAGGGAAATCATTTATATTGCATTGAATAAAAAGATATTTGCAAATATGTTCTTAATTTTAATAAATATTCACATACTGTAAAACAAAATCCTTTCTAGTAATTATTCATAAGAGGCTACCCACAGTATAGTATTCGCTATCAGTGAAGCCATTTGGCACTGAAAATCCGTAGAAAATTATTTCTTTTTTTTTTAATCCAGTAAAATGCAGAAAACCTGTCACATTAAGAATTGAGACCGCAAACGAGCCTTTGAAATGAAAATGAGGTATTATAAAGATTTTCTTTGGTTGACTCATTCATTGATTAATAGCTTAGCAAATGCTTCTAATAAAGTATCAAGGACTTTTTATACAATTTTGTTTTGTCCAATGAAAGCAATCACCACTCTGCAAGATGTCATTAGGGGAAGATCTTATATCTCCCTGAAGCAGTATACAGTAATGCAATTCCTCCGAAGGAACTTACATATCCTCATTATTTGCAAGTCATTGCTTCTTATTAGCAAACTCCCTAAAACTCTAGCTAAATCAAAAGCTAATTATCTGTGTATTTTGTTCCTAAGCACAAGCAGATCAAATGGGTTGTCCAAAGTAGCAAGGAGCCCGGTATTATTACACGTGATGGCCTATTTGCTTGAAAGGCTTAAGACTATTTAATTAATCTTGACTGTGATCTTGAAAAAATTAGGGGTCAATGCCTTAACAATTAAATCCCCTTTTCCAATACTATTTGAAACAAAATAAAAAATAAATCTGATGTAAAAGGAAACAGTTCCACAAGCTTAAATGCAAGACCTGGAGGAGCCTGACCCAGCTAACAAGCTACTCCTTGTTAAAGGACTTGTGTCCGAAACGCGTAGGAGGTTGCACACCTCCTTGGGTGATGTTTATTATTGAATAAAGATTTTTATACCACCTGGCTCCTGGCAGTGCGCTGCTTTCTTTCTTTTTTTTTCTTCTTTTTTGCTACTGACCCAGCTATTCTAAACACTATTTTACACTTAGAGCAACAATATGACTTAACTTTTTGTGACAGTGATGGGGTAACCAGGCTCTTAATAAAGGTTAAACTCTATTTTGGTTACCTCTGATCCGAGTATAAGGGTTCAAGAGAGTCAGCTCTTGTGTCCAGTAACGTTATATGCATAACCTGTCATTTGCGTTAATAAAGCATTTTTGTGTTTTTACCTCTCCTGGGGCGCCAGCGAGCCTAGGTAGTTGGGGTCCGGAGTTGTCGGTTCCCCTAAAAATGTTCCTGGGAATCATGCCTGAGTCTCAGATACATGTGGGCACATTGTCCCGGCAATATCTCCCCTTGAAAACACTTGCGTGACTCATCGCTAGGGTTCCCTGCTTCAGCATAGCCCAGAAAGGTAAATGGGGCAAAGGGAATGGTACTGTAATAACCCCCAGTCAAAAAGAGTCCAAGTTCTCAGAAGAGAAGTGAGCTGTGGCGTGTGGAACTTCACGCCGATTTGGGAACCAGAAGATTTTGGGCTATGTCCTGGTCAGGGTAAAACTCTTTAGAGTTCCCTGCTCCTAGAATAGTCTAGTTTTCGAACCCCAGACCCCCAGTAAGTGTGCTTTTCATATGTATTTTGTGTTTCACTGTGTGTATGCCTATTTAAGCGAATAAATCCCAATTCATTTCATTATCTTGTTTTGCTCAATGAATGATCCTGGTAAACTGCCTGGTCTCCCATGACATTTTGTTATTTATTTTTTATTACAGGTTTGAAGCATGGGGTATTTGGAGCTAATCGAAGTTAATTTCAGCTCCGGGGAACACCTGCTTCCAGGGATATTTACCATACGTCCCACGTCACGCGGGAAAATAGGATGATGTCATGTTATCCAGTGCGGCTTCCTATTGGCACACGTTACCTGGACCTTTAAGCTCCTCAGAGATACTGGCACCCCCTACGGAGGTAAGTATCTCTGGAAGCAGGGGGTCCCCGGTGCTGAAATGAATCTCTGGAGCAGGGGGTCTCTGGAGCTGAACCCCATTCATTTCAGCTCCGGGGACCCCCTGCTTCCAGAGATACTTACCTCCATATATATTTATATATATATATATATATTTTTTTTTACGTTAACCCGTATTGCTGATTTAAACACACAACAAAACTAAACAACTGTGACGATGCGCGGAGCACGCCCCCTGCGGCGTGTTCCCTCCTTACCTGTTGAACTTCTGATCGCCGCCCTCTAGCTGTGAGTCAAGATTATCTGATGTCTGTCTGTGTCCTGAACTCTTCCCTGCTACCGCAGAGGCCATGCCTCTGTTCCGCCCCTGCCTTGTCTTCTCTACAGGAAGGGACTTCAAGCATACTGAAGCAAGCGACGCCATCTTGCTTTCTGGCAAATCCTGTCCTCTTCCTCCTGACAGGAAGTAAGCCTCACTCTGACTCTCATTGCTATCAGCTGCCGCTGCCCTTTAAATAAGTCAGTTGCTACGTGTCCTGCAAGTACTACCATCACATGTTGTTCCTGCCTGGACGTCCTTGGGACCTTTACTCATCTCCTTTGGATTCCGGAAGACTGGGACAGTCACTCATTCTACTACTGAGGTTAGTTTACTGTGCGGGTAATGTAGGACCTGCTGTTTAAGGTTTACCTTGACCTGGTAGCAGGCTTACATTACTTTGGCCAAAGCATTCAACTAAAAAACCCTTACTTTGAATTTAGTATTGCTGCACTCTTCTGTTACTGGCACTATGCCTTTAAGGAGGCTGGACGTCCTCCAAGAAGCAATTCTATTGTGACATTTTGCTCTGGACTCTTTCCTCCCCTGCTCCTGACTTGTGGCAAACCCACACCCCGCAGTGGTGTCTGGGGGCACGTGCATTCTCCTGCGGCCGGCGCGTTCACGTGACTTCGTGCATCGCTCCCAAGCTGCGCGGCAACTTGCTCTTTTTCGTGTCTCCCGCGGCTTCCCCACCTCGCTATCGGGTCCCTTCCCTTCTCTCAGCTTGTGCGTGGAAGCACAACCGTAACAACAACAAAGACTATGGGGATTACATTATTTATCCAAGTATGTTGGTTTTTGAAAACAATGGCATTACAAGCAATGTGATTTATTTTTTTATTGATAAATCTTGAACTATCTTTTGCACCCGTTTTGTCAATTTACCTTGTCTAGCATTTGGACTCATTAGTAAATATTCCCCCAATTTCCTTGTTGATCTGTATGAGGTGTCCATGTTCAGTATCCATAACATGATTGTGCAATGGTGATTGCATGATTGTTTTTATTGTAATGTAATGTTGATATCACAACTGTACTTTTGAAGTTATTTAAGATTTTTCATATTGTTACAACGAATGTTAAGTCGGTATACCGTACAGTACCTTTTTTTATCTACTCTCATTTTCAGAGTTCTACATTTACATTTTTTTAATTTATTCCACATTATAATCTCATAATGTTATTACTTTATTGAAAATTGCATACATATTTTTTTTTAGAAAAATCTTCATTAATTAACTAAATATTTTCATAATCTCAAAGTCTGAGATTTCTGTCCTTGTAATTCTATATTTTAGGAACTTCAAATAGAAGGATTTTTTAAGGTCACATTTTTTTTAAAGTCTAATCTACATGTACTGTTCTGTGTCCATTGATGCAAGAGATATCAAGAAATGTCAGAATAAGCAAAACCTTGATTTACAAACTTGACACAAGGATAATTTTTGAGATATGCATTGACTATGATAAAATCTACAGTAGTTTTATTTTTATTTTTTTCAACCCAAGTTTGTTTTAATTTACAGTAGACATCTTCAGAACACACATTTTTATCTCATCTAATACAAGATGTGGCAATGACATAAAAGGAAATTACTTTACGATTACAAAACAGTGCATTTTTTTTTAATCATTTTTAATAATAAATTTCAGGTAGATTTCACCATTAAAACATCAGTGCCACCTATATGACCTCTAATATAAGTTTTTTTTTAAAGAAATGTAATAAACAGAAATGTATCATTTTGACTCCAGCGAAAAGTATAATTTAATTGATTATTGAATGTTTGCTGGCCCAAGTAAGTAGGTATAAGGTGCAGAGAAAATATTAAGGAAAAGGTGCAGAACGTATAGTTCATGCAGATTCTTTACATTGTAATGTTTATATAATGCTTATGTAGCCCTTTTTCTGACGCCTCCCAAAGGGACTACTGGTCACTGTACACAACCTGTGGCTCCAGGAGATCTGAGCCTCCGCTAGCTGGTAACCTGGGGTAACTATTCTAGCGCAGTGCCTCCACTTAACAGGATCCCCGTCATGCAAGATTCCCCTGGGCAAGAAACATACCACCACAGTGCTTGCAACCAAGTTTTACTATGCAATCATACCTTATACTCTATATGACATCACACATAACATATTCTTATACAATAATGCTAGTCTTGGCAGCAATACCTAACACCTTTATAACTGCTACGGTCCTTATACTATAGTGGCTCGGCCACACCTCTAGGGAATATTGTCCTGTACAATAGTGGCTCAGCCACGCTCTTATAGAGTATTGTCCTTGTATTGTATTAAGTGGTATAGGCTCAGTCCTCTAGCCACTCGCTAGTGTCCCTAAAGAGTTTAGCCTAAGGCGGGATCAGCGCCTGATGACCGGTGTTGGTGCACTTGTTGTTACAATATACCTTCCGGCCACGGCGGTGACTGGTACCTCTTCACAAAGGATCTGATGCCTCCGACCCTGGACCTCCAGATGTCGCGGTGTCCAGCCGTCTGGTCCCAGATGACTGCAACCGGCCGCAACTCTGTGCTTTGTCCCTAACTAATGTATAGTAGGGTGACAATCACTTCCACTACAGGGCGTCCCTGCAGTACAGCAGCCTACTGTGACTCAGGGGATGCTCCTATGGGCCTGAGGGAATAGCTGGCCTATGCAGGCGGGTCACGGACACCCTGCACTCACACTACCTCCTTCAGCTCCATCCAGATCTCCTCTGACTAGCATAGTCTCTCCCCCACGCTTTCCTTTCCTGCTCCCGTCATCCTAGCCTTCTGATTGGTTGTTTACATCAGGTGACTGCCCAGGAGCTCATGGGAGTTGTAGTTTCTCCACGGAGCCTCTCTGCCTTAATCTGCACAGACACACAGCTATTGCTATCTGCTCTGACACACTGCAACACTGTTGCAGACACTCCACAGGCCTCTCACTGAACAGAGTCAAACATCAACTGAACACACATCTTTACACTTAATTTAAGTCTAAAATTTTAGGGTGGTGTTTTCTATCTCAGTAACCATGTCTCAGAAGTCTAGACATACAGTACATGCATCATACTCAGAGATAGAAAGATGATATGCCCACAAAACAAGATAGATTTACCTACCCAAATACTGACAGAGAGGGGCATACAAGGACATGCTTGAAGATAGACAATTCTAAACATTCTTGGACAACAGGTAAACAGCACAGATTTGCACACAACAGGTCATACATGGACACACCAGAAAATACCACACTCAAGTGCTATACCAGATCAAAGAAAGTTGTAATTACAGTAGATTCTTCTTGGGGATTGTGTGCACCAACAGCTCCCAGGCTGAAGAATAAACAGCCACTACAGAAAGAAAAACCAAAACCCACTTTATACCAGTGTGCATGCGATGAGAGGTTCCAGTATCAACCTGCATGTTAACTAGGCCTGACAGGAATTGATTGAATGCTGGAAAGTAGAAGCCAAACAGATGTTCTTACCGCACCCAATTAATTAAACTGTATATTATTTTTTTAAGGGTCAGGAGACTCACATGCAAATAAAAGCATTGTGCACACAACATTCTATCTCTACAGACTACTTCAGCAAAATTACATTGTAAAGTGTGGACTAGGGTCAGAAAGCAGTCATATCTGTGAGACATAAGGACATGGGAATGTGCATACAAATAAATCATTAATGAACGTCCTACAGACATTGTTTCTGATCTTGAAAATGTATGCTTTCAATTATTGTAAACCATTATATTCAATAGTATTAACTACAAACACGTTTTCTCACTTACTGTAGTTCTGAATTTTCAATTAAAATGTTATGGATGTTATGTATACTGTAAGAATTTCCTAACAGCAGACAAAGTTCAGGTTTTGGCATGGTGTCTTCAGACACACGGCCTATTTTGGTATAATGTGTAAACAGTGAGTGTTTTTTAATATAAATAAAATATGACTACATTTGGAGAAAGTTTTGAGTACTGTAATTTAAGTTTTATGTTACATAAATTATTAATACAAATTAAAGAAGGATTCACAAATGGAGGATCAAGCATAAAGAACTGAATTGTCCATTTTTTATTATGATTATAGAAGCACTATTCTATTTGCTATGAAAAAAATATGTATTTGAAACATGTTATATTGTTTTTTTCGTCTCAAGCCAGTGTGCAAATATTAACATGTTCAATATTCAAATACTATTTCTACTTTGCTAATCAAGCTGCTAACAATCTGGCATGATACTTGCCACCTTAAATGGTCTGTTTCACAATTATTATCACATTAACCTACTGTATTTGAGCACCCTACACAATATGATTATAATGAGTGTGAAAGCCTGCAATTTACAGTGAAGACAAAAATCTCTCCAGGAGTTCATTCACAAGCGTCACATAGGAAAATATGTTTCAAGAGTTGCAAACTGTAGCACTGCTCCAGAACCATCATCAATTTTTAAATCTGCATCAATGTACAGTATTAAAGTGTTTTGTTCCATTTTTTTACCCCAGTTTGATTAGCTTGCCAAATTAGCATTTGGGTAGTTGTTATACAGTAGGTCAAGTTAGGGAAGAAGAGAATCAGATTAATATTAGCTTGAGCTGTACTGCATCTAAGGTTGCACCAGTTATTGATGCAGTTTTCCTTTCTCCCTGCACCAAATAAAATCGCCGTTTTTTGGGGTCATTAGCTTCTGCTCCTAAGAGATTGTCGTCAAATGTAAGAAGCAAGATTTGAAAGATTCATGCTTATGTAACAGTGTTTCCCCCACCCGGTGGGAGATTTTTCCATTACTACGGTGTATGGTGCATATACCTGCTGGTAACAGGAGGGCTGGGTCATCCGCCGATGGTATTGGGGACACAGGCCAGGCTTCTGGGATTCATACCCCACATAGCAGTGCAGCGCCTGCATCTGTCATAGGCTCCAGGAACTGAAGGTGATCTCCCACGGTACAACTTATTACCTCTCCCTCCAGTAAGGTCATGCACCAGGCAGGAGGTAAATAACAACAGGAACGGTTTATTGTGTTCTGTACAGCAAAGTTACACGGCAGGCTTCTGCCCAATTCAGTACTCTCAGCTGTCACCCACAGCTGTCCTAACTCTTCCCCATCTCCCTAGCAGAGGTATGGTCCACACTCACTCTTCCCCAGAGGGAAGAGAACAAGGGAAGGCCTCAATCTCAGGCTCCCAGTTGTGTGACCTGCTTTCCTTAGAGGGGGAAGGACGCTACTACATTTAGGGCAGTACTGCCTTTAAGTACTGCCAGGAGGAGGGCACCAGGTCTTGCTCATGATTGGTCATGCCCAGTCATAATGTCCCCTAATGTCCCCAGTCCTAATGTCCCTTCCTCCCGCTGTCACTCAAATGCAGCTCCTCGGAGGGGGAAAACCCCATAGCAACTACTGGCAACCTGATTGTACCAGGGTTTACCGCCAGCCCATGGGAAGAAAAGTAGCCATTAGGTGACCTGGCTACACTCTCCCTCGACCCTGATTGGGTCCTAAATTTTCAGGTACCATCGTCGAATGAAACCTGAACAAAACAAGATAACAACGTCACATAATTGATATCACATTATTATGCATGATATACATTCTCTGTGAATACAGTACACAGCAGTTTTATTTGAATATCCATCTACAAAATGGCTGCCATACTGAACATAGATTCCTCCCAACATGAAAAAACCCTTTTTCAATAATAGTGCTCCGGTTCCAGTGGCAAACTAATGCATCATATGCACTAACAATGAAAATACCCTATTAGGGAGGTATGTGCAACAGACAGGACACCCACAACCAGGCAATATTTTAGGCATGGAAGCTATGGGTCTGGAAGTGTCATGCCAGGACGATTCTTTAAAACATTTCCCTAGGCTATCACCCCCTTCTTCTGAGCTTTACCAATTCTCGTCTGACTCCTCAGAATCACAGTTCTCTCTAGAACTATTAGACCCCCAATTTTACTCGCAACTATCAGTGTTCCACCCATTTTGTAGCATTTTTTCTCTTTCCCATCTAGTCAGAGTAGATGATCCCCCTAATCGCTCATAGGGCTGATACTCCACCATGACCTCACTGTCCTATGGTGGTGAAACATAAGGTGTAGGTGAATCAGAACTAGGGACATATTTGTTAATAACTACTCTCATGATATCCTTAAAAGCTTTATTGGAGAAGGCCCTTAAGTACTCATCCTCTCGGAAGCTAAAGGCAATCTCCTCATCCTCATGAGAACTAAACTCTATCTCTTCAGTATCAGACCCCATTTCGATCTCAATCTCCCCCTCTCAAGGTTGGTGGAAATAGAGTAATGCCTTTTGGTGGTTCCGCGCCACGCAGCAGAAATCAGAGCTACATAGGGCTTTACAAAAGCAGTAGGTACAGCACTAACAATATTACCTGAAGCCCCAAAGTCCTGAACTTGACCCCGCTCGTAGTATTCTTTTACCTGGTCAAGTGTCCAAATTCTCTTGGGGTCACCGGCCCCACAGGCAAAAGCACGGTAGCGCTCATCTTGGCCTTAATTCCGTCCATGCGTGCCCGCATAGAATGAATAAAGCACCCCAAGCCCAAGCCGGGTAAGGCGGTACTTCTTATCCGCCCCAGCAGTCGCTGAAGTAGTGACATCATCGCCAATGGATCTCGCGGACACCTGGAGCAAGTCCAGGCCCCGCACCGGGAGTGTGTCAACATCCTGTCTTGGAGGAAGCATGTCGCCGTTGTCTTCGGCGTAGAGGTCATGGCCATCCAAAGCCTCCTCACCTTAAGTCTCCATTGGTCTCTGCAGGGAGTAAAGAGGTGGTCTCTCACCGCTCCGCTGATAGACTGGAACCTTGGTATCTTCCGCTTGGGATATGGGTACGCCACCCAGGATGCTGGTCATTGCCGTGAAGGGGACTCCCCTCTTTCACTTTGGCTGTGCCCTCCTGATTCTCGGCTCCTCTGATAGAGCTGGAAGTGGAAACACCTTTGGCTTGATACACACCGCAGCTGTCCTACGCTGCTCTGGCGAGATGCCAGCGAGGATACTTCAGTTGTTAATTGCGTTGCTTCCGGCTATCTGACCGTCTCTGACACCTTGTCGGGAACTGGGTCTGGAACCATCTCGGAACCTGAAACAATCATTGAGGCATACGGACCCCCATTAGTAGTCTTTAAAGCCCTTAGACACTCTCTGATCGCCAACGGAAAGGTAGACTCATCATTATCTGGCTCGATATCAGAGCCGGTCGAATCCTTGAAATCAAAGTCCAGAGACCCTGGTAGCATGGGCAGAAAGTAGTTAGCTCTGCACCTTGGGCAAGTAGTACCCCAAACCAGATCACCGCCCGGGTAATCACAATTTGGGCACAGACACAACAGGCACCGAGACTCACTGACTGTTACTTCCAGGAATCCCCCTGGCAGGGTATAATATCCCAGCACAGGGGTCACCATTTCGGGCCGGGATAAAGTGTGTGAAGGCAGGAGCATAGGTAGGGTAGCTCCTCTGTCGTCGGTGGCTCCAAAGACCTGAGGGATGCGGTCGGATACATCCGGCTCCTCCTTTCTTTTCACCCGTCGATGAACATTGGTTGTCACAGTGCTTCCTCTCTCTGGTGGAGATTAGAGGAGGGGCTCACAGTGACAGCGCATGACCTGGGCTCCTGTCTGAGCAGTCACATCACTGGGGTGGAGTCCTGGACTTCGCGCCATAGGCGGATCCCAAGTCCCCGGGAGTAGAGTGCACACAATAGTGTGTGGTTCAGCACCCAAGCTAAGCACAACCTCGTGGCCGTCGGCGGGAAGCCGGACGCCATTTTTAAATTGTTCACATACGGGTTGAACCTGGGCAATTATGACAGGCACCTTGATCTGAAAAGCAGGCCCGTTGTCGCAAGCCAACTCTGGTTCTCAAATCGTAGCTGACGCCATCGCTGGGCCAGGTCAGCAGAAACCAAGGCCATGTCTCGGTTGTTGGGGCTTGGTACTGTACTCATCAGTTGTAGGCAGAATAGGACTAGACACCAGATAGATAGCCCCATTGACAGAGAAAATAGCCCCCCAAACATTCCTTCCGGGAATGTACAATCAGGGCCCAAGCACATCCAACTAGTGATCCCATCAGTGGGTACATCCAGGATACCTTCTGGCAAGTAGTAGGCAAAGTCCATATCGTCTGACCTCACTTTATGTAAACATGGGCACAAAAGAAATGGGTACAGTAGAGGCAACGTTTATTCTAACATTTGCCGTAAACTAGCCGGGTTACATTCTGGGTATGTGCTGGGTATGTGCTGGGTATGTTCTGGGATAGTTTG
Organism: Ascaphus truei; assembly: GCF_040206685.1. Taxonomy (NCBI): domain Eukaryota; kingdom Metazoa; phylum Chordata; class Amphibia; order Anura; family Ascaphidae; genus Ascaphus; species Ascaphus truei. The sequence goes on along the minus strand of NC_134484.1, from coordinate 233,198,964 downwards.
AGGCACGTTTAAGGCATTTCTGCATTGACTAACGACCCATAGGATTAACACAGCAGGGATCCCTGGCAGTCCAATTCAGTTTGAATGGGACTGCCAGGGACCCCCGCTTTTAATCTGATAGGCCATTAATCAATGCAGAAATGCTGGGGCTAGTTTAAGGAAAGTTTTAAGGCATGTATTCAGAATGTACCTGGGTGTTTCCTGGGTTTTTTGGGGAATTGCCACTGGTTTTTGTTCGAATAAGAGTTGCCTCTACTGTAACTCACTCCTCTTGCCTGCCAGGCTCGAGGGTACGGTTCGCTACATCCGGTACCTCCCTTGTTCTACAAAGTCTTTGACATAAGCTTTCGGCGTGTCCCCTCCCTCCGGTGGAGTTTGGAGGAGGGACTCGGCAACATGGAGGGGGCGTGACTCTGACTCCGGGTTGAGCCAGTCACATCGCTTGGATGGGGTCCTGGCTTTCGCACCATATCCTTGCAGAACGTTACAAAAAGGCATGCAGATTGTTTGCAAGCTTTACATGCGGTTCCCATTCTCGGCGGGAACCACCATTTTGGGTTGGGTGGTGCATTCCTGGGCAAGGGAACCTCCATTTTGAGCACAGTCCGTTCTCTGCCTGTATAGGAATTGCAATTCAAATGGGAATCCATTTCCTGTGGATCTGTACAGCACGTGGTTGCGGTCTACCAAGAGTAGGAACGTACCCCAGGCTAGCAAAGCTCCATCTCGATACGCTGCACATGGTTACAGTCCATTGCAAGAACTCTGTGGTTCTATGATTTGGCTATGGCTAGTAGTACTCTAGGCTTCATCTAGCAGAGGTTCTGGCACCTTGTTCGTCAGACACCCCTCCTAAGATACTCCCTATGCAGCACCCTTACGCCGCCCCACTCGGCTGCCAGAATCGCGGACCATCTCCAGAGGTCCCTGGGACTCATTTAACGAGAGCACTCACTTTAGACATCCCGACAACCTGCCTCAGGGCAACTTAGAACATCAATAGCATTTGTCTCCAAACCATTCAACTGATAGGGCAGTCTAGGTCATAGTTCCATGGCGGGGAAATCTGGTCCCTGGTTATGGTATGCCGGGGTCCCCTGGACAATATACCTAGCCTCCCTCCTTCAATTTTAGCACTTGTTCTGGAAGCGTACCTTGTTACTTCTGCTACGGCAAGGAGGAGGGCACCAGGTCTGGCTCATGATTGGTCATACCCAGGCCTAATGTCACCGCCACCGCTGTCACTCAAATTCAGCTCCTCGGAGGTGGGAAACCCCATAGCAACTACTGGCAACCTGATTGTACCAGGGTTTACTGCAAGCCCAAGGGCAGAATAGTAGCCATTAGGTGACATGTCACTGCTTGAAAAGTGACACATATACAAATATTTGCTCTCTATTTGGTGAAAATTGCACTATTTTTGATACATACTCACTACATTGAACTACACATAGCTGCAGTGTACCACTAACTGGGATGCAATCATGTCCCTGCTTTTTTATCTAAACGTTAGAATATCTTTCAGTTCAATCATGTTGAAAAAATGGCCTTCATAGCGCCATCATAGCGCACCACACTATTGAAATAAACACTAATTGTAAATGTTTCCTATTACGTAGCTAAAAGTGTTATACAAATCTTTTGTAAAGCAGCAGTCATTCACAGTATTCACCAGGGATTATGGGCCTTATGCAGTAAGTGCCGAAAAAGTGCTCTCAGCAGGGGTTAAATATCGGCATGATTTTGACGATTTGCCCTTGCAGTATTCAGGAAGGGCCGAATCCCTGGCGCATAACTGCGAAAGCAAAACGCCGCGTAGCCGGTGGCGAGACAGTCTGTCTCCCGATAACCAGGCGATACGCCGTCCCCCGCCGAGATGTGTTTGCAGCAGAGAGAGATCTGCCACTCTCTGAGCAAACATCGGCAAGAATAAAAATATATCAAAACAATTTTTACTCATAGTGTAGAAGTGCAGGGGGTCTCTGGAGCTGAACCACATTGGTTTCAGGTCCGGGGGCCCCCTGCTTCCCGAGATACAGGCCCCTTTATGAGGTGCCGGTATCTCTCTGCATTTAAATGTCCCGATCACGTGACCGTGGAAAGTAAACAAAGCAGAGGGATACCGGCACCCCATAAAGAGGCCTGTATCTCGGGAAGCAGGGGTCCCCGGACCTAAAACCAAAGCGGTTCAGCTTCGGAGACCCTCTGCACATCTACACTATGAGTAAAACACACATATAAATAAACAATCATTCCTTATCTTTGCGGCTATGTGCTATGGTAATGAAGCAGCATTAATGTATTTTTAATAATAGTGTACAGGAGCAGGGGGTCCCCTGAGCTGAACCGCATTGATTTGTGGATCAGGGACCCCCTGCTTCCTGAGTTACAGGCCCCGGTATGTGTCATCGGGTGCCAGTGTCGCCGCCATCTTTATAGAGCCCACGTCGCGTCCTGGACGCTATAAAGATGGCGGTGACATTGGCCTCCGATACCCCATACCGGGGCCTGTAACGCGGGAAGCAGGGGGTTCCTGCTCCCGCACAATATTATTAAAATACATTAATGCTGCTTCATTACCATAGCGAATAGCCACTAAGGCAATGAAGGGGTTAAGGCATAATAGCATGTTTATTGGGGACAATTGCCCCCAATAAACAATGCAATAAACAACATACACCCCCTGTGCCCCCAACAACCCCTATACCCCCATTACATATATTACATTTTTGGGATGCACAGTAATGATACTAGAGGCCGGCGGTGGCCCTCGGGTGTTCCCCGCAGGCCTGCAGGAGCAATTCTGTGCCCCCCCCAAAAAATCTAACAACACAAATACTTTACAATATATACACCCCCCCCTAACACATACAGTACAGTAATGTGCAAAATTACTATTATCCACAAATGGATAATAGTGAATGTGCCCATTTTAAATATATAAAGAACAATAAATACATTAAATACATATTGCACTCACCCATGTCCGGCTGCCACGATGAAGGCCATCCTCATCTTCATCACCGTCCATGCCCCCACCGATGCTGCAAAACATAAACAAGAATAAAAACAGCCAATGTAATATCCCCTAACCCCTTAATCACCATAGCGGTTATTAACCACTACAGTCATTAAGGGATTAACCCACCCTCACCCACCACTCGGGAGGCCTAAATACCCTCCCCCACTACCTCCCCACCCCGTGAGGCCTAACCACCCTCACACACTACCCAGCCGGGAGGCCTACCCACATACCCTTGGGACCAATACCCCCTTCCCCCACCCCCAGTACCCACAATAAAAACAATACACAGCCCCACAATAAACATAATTATATTTATTACATACATAACCCACCCCCTGTGCCCCCCCAATAAATACATTATTTATTATTTTACATACAGGGTTGATACCCCAGGGCCATGGTTGTCCCCTGTTGGCCTGACGGGTCACCTCACAGACCTACAGTAGCCCAGCACCTGGTTTCAAACAGGGTCTGTAGGGCTGCGGGTGGTCCCCGCCAGGCACTATGGTCCACAAGGTGGTCTCCGCTGGTCACAGTGGGCCACAATGGGGTCCCCACGGGTAGGCCTGTGGCTGTGTGGTGGGCCCCGTGTCAGACCCACAGATGTCTGAAGGGCCTCGGGTGCTTCACATGGGGGTCTGGGGGCCCTCGGGTGGTCCCTATGGGTCCACGATGCCCCCACAGATGTGGGGCCACCGGTTCTTCTCTGCAGGTGTCCCCCGTGGACCCGGCAGCCGTTTACCCGTGAGAAGTCCAAGGAAACCTCAGATGGTTTCCATAGGTCTCCCGCAGACCTGAGGAAACAACCCTGTATGTAAAAATAAATAAACATGTCCTATACATTAAATACATCAATCCCTCCCCCCAACACATACAGTACAATAATGTGCAAAATAACTATTATCCAGATAGGGATAATAGATTATTTGCCCATTATTAAACACATTAACAAGCATAATAAAATAAATAAAGTTCTACTGACCTCATCAATATGAATCCCCCTCGACAGCAAAATCCGTGTCCTCCGTTGCCAACAAAATACATAGCCAATACATTGCAATTACATTCTGATATCAATTAACCCCTTAATCCCCCTATCAGATAATAACCGCAAAGGTAATCAAGGGGTTAAGCCAGCCTGGCTCGATACCCATCCTTCACCCATTCATTTGTACAGTGGCTTCATCATGCAAATATATATTTAGCAACAAGTCTGAATATACATTAAAAAGTTCAATCAACTGTCTCTCCACATATATAGTGTATGTTTTATCTTGTCCATGTCAATTGCAATATGTGGGTCGCACTAAAAGAGCACTGTGTGTCAGATTCCTGGAAAACAGACGTTCCATCATTAAGGGAGTGCTGGCACACAGTGTTTCTCGACATTTTTCCCAAGTACACCAAAAGGATCCCAAGGGACTTGTTATTATGGGTATTGAGATTATTCCGAGTACCCTATTAGGGGGAGATAGATTTAAGACACTATGTTTGAGAGAGTCTTTTTGGATATACTCACTTGGTACACTTCCTCCCAGGGGTCGTAATTAGTGCTTGGATACTAGCACACTGGTTTAGTTTCCTGCCTTGCTGTTCTCTGCCTTTCTGCTCTGGTTGCTAGTTCGGTTCCTCTCCCCCTATCCTAGTATGGGGTTCTGTGTTTATGGAGGGGATTCCTCTATTTTATATGATATTACCTTAAAGTAGGTGTTATTTAATAGTTAATCCAGTTTTTTCCTTTATCTTTTTATAAATTTTAGATATTTTTAATGTAACAATTGTTGTTATTATATGTAATTAGATATAATGTTAATTAATGCACTATGTGAATTATTAATTTAATAATTTTTGTTAGTACATATAATGTAAAGATTGTTTTTTGAATGTTGTTCTCATCACACAAGGAATTTTAAGACGACGTCATGAAAAGAAAGATGGCTGGCCTCACATGGTACGGTAGCCAATTAGAGCGTGGGAACTACATCCCTACTCTTATTGGCTCTAGTAGACCATGTGACAGAGGCTTTGAGGAGAACAGATGTGACGTCATTCAAAGTCTGTCACATGGTACTAGAGCCAATCACAGTTGGGATGTAGTTCCCACGCTCTGATTGGCTACCATACCATGTGAGGCCGGCCATCTTTCTTTTCATGATATCATCTTAAAGGCAATTGAAGCACAGCCATTCTGATTGGCTGTTGTCATTGCCTTAAATTACGTCATAATTTTTTTTCCCCCTCCAAATCACATGGTTTTCACGGCCCAATCAGGGGCGTGGGAACCATATGACGATAATGGGACGTCATAGGCCTATAAAAGCCTATGTTGTCTCATTTTGAAGGCAGACGCTGAGGAGGATGGACCTCCGGAAGTAAGAAGAGGACCTGGGCGTGGCAGCAGATGGGAAGAAGACCCCCAGAAGACCCCAGAAGACCCCAGAAGACCCCAGAAGAACACAGATGAAGATCCCGTTGACGTTTTGGATAAAAAAAGTCTTGGTTTATTTTTTTATGGTTTGTTATTTTATTGGTTCCTGTTGCTGTGCGTGGATTGGTTGGAGAGCTTGGTGTTCAACGAGAGTTGGTGAGTGGGGCAGCAAATGGTAAGTGAACAAAATAAATGTAATTTTTTTTAACTTTAACTGTTTTTTGTAATGTCTAATATGTGATACAATTTTTTCCATTCTCATTTCTTGCCACTGTATGTATGTATGTATGTATGTATGTATGTATGTATGTATGTATGTCTCTATCGATATATACATACAAGGTAAGAAATGATTTGTTTGAAAATGCTTGTTTTGAACTATTTCATTGTATTTTGATATGCTGCTATTCTTAAATGTGTGTAATTTAATTTTTAATTAGATAGATGTAATTTATGGTGTTCTATGCTGTACTTTAGGTCAGGGTGAGGCTTGCTTTGTTATAGTGTGTTTTTTTGGTACTTCTATTTTGTCAGATGTTTACATTTTTGGAGAATGGCTCCAATCACGGGGCCAGGGAGAGTGACGCCGAGAGACTGTTTTTCAAGTGTGAGCCGAACGGAGCATTGGCAGGGAATTACACAGAGGGAAATCTCGCGAGAGCCGTACAAGACCAGATCACCTGATGCGGAAGCACTTGCCGGTGTGAGGAGGTCTGGAAGACGGCGTTCTATACCACGAGTGTGAGAGACTCACAAAAACACTCTCTACTGCCAGTTTTTAACTCATAGAATGTGAGTTAAATACCATTGTTTTTTACCCTTAGATGTTTTATTAAAAGGTTTTACACATATGTTTCTCCTTTTATTCCCTACCCATCCCCTTATACGAGATCCACATCAAGGTATAGTCTGCTAAAACAGACTCAACGTGACTGCTGCAAGGAGCCTTCAGGATAAGCCCTTCCCAAGATCCAGGAGCCAAGAAACAGACGAACTACAGGAGCTGAGTTCGAGAGTCCCAAAGTGGATTAAAGGCCATTATTGATCTTACTAGTGTAAGTGCATATCTTACCGATTTCTAATCTGTTTGTATTGATATACTGCCCTATGATTTTTTCCTCTTTTTTCTTTTCTCTTCCCCTGCACATGTGCGCCTAGGTCATTCTTTGCTATATATATATATATATATATATATATATATATATATATATATATATATATATATATATTTATATATTTATTTATATATTTATTGATATATTTATTGATATATTTATTGTGGGGCTGTTGTGTGTGTATTTTTTTAATTGAGGATAGCGGGGGTGGGCGAAGTGGATATTAGCCCCAATGGTGGATTGTTTAGGGCTTGCAGGGGGGTAGCGGGGGGGCTTAACCCCTTCATGACGGTTGCGGTATTAAATGCAAAGGTGATGAAGGTGTTAAGTCTACCCGCAACACCCCCGCAAGCCCTAAACAGCCACCAAGGGCGAAACATCCCCTTCACCCACCCCTGCTACCCACAATAAACCTGTCACGGCTGGTTAACCCCTTCATTGCCGTAGTGGTTAGCCGCTAAGGTAATGAAGTGGGCTTTAAATGCATTTTTCCTGCCTCAGATGCATGCCGGGGGGCTCCAGTGCTGCTATTAATGGGTATCAGCTCCGGAGACCCCCGGCATCAATCTCAAGCAGGAAAAAGGCCTGATTTTTTCTAAGTGTCGACATTACCGATGCTTCCCCACCACCAACTTGCCAACTTTAGTTGGCGGGCTGGATTGGCGTTAAATTCTCAATTCTAGAGTGCCGACCAGCAGCGAAAAGCTGATCGGGGCTACAAGAATTCAGCCGATTTCAAAAAGTGGCGAAAAGTGGCTTATCGGCACCCGCATGCCGAAAAGTTTTTTTCGAGAAAAAAAATTGTCGATTTTGGGCACTTTTCGGCGCTTACTGAATCGGAAAGGCAATTTTGGCGAGAAAATGGTGAAGAAAGCCTTTTCGGCGCTTACTGCATAGAGCCCTATGTTCTTTTACCCTCCTCTAATAAATATTCTTATGACAAGTAAGACTGCACAGTTGTAATAGTCTTCATAGAAATTAATTGGCATAATTGATTTCACCTGTGTCAGAAATATACTCATAATAGTTTTTATTTTCAATTTGGATTCAAAAACATGACTACACTGGCGACACACTTTATTGAAGTGCGGCCAGTTCCGCAAGCCGGGAGATTTCCCGGCTTGCTAGTGGCATCCCCTCGGCATGCCGCGCGTCACCGATGTGCGGTCACGCGTCATCGGGTGCCTGCGCCCCCTGCACGCGCGTCCAGGGCTCCCCGAGGGAGCCCTGGTGTCCCGCGATGTGGGGGACGGCGGCAGGGGGTTCCGGGGGACCCGGCGGACCCGGAGAGGAGAGGGGGAAGCTGCGATTGGCGGGCGTCTCCTCCGCTGCTTCGGCGCGTGCCCGGCACCCTCCGGCGCGCGCCAGGTAACTGCTGCGGCCGATAACGGGCAAATGCTCGAATAAACTCGGCCGCAGCAGTATTTATCAGAACGAAAACATTTTGGAGCCTGTGCAGTAAAGGTTAAAAAAATATATTGACAGGGCATTTAAATCGCCGTTTTTTCGAGCGTTGCTATCTGTATTCAGAAAGCCTTCAATACCTGTCATGGCAAAATTCCCAAAACGAGCGAGTTGCTGCCAGCGATAGGATCGACCCTCTGAAAATGCCTAACCCGGCGATTCATTTCAGCTTCAGAGAGAGCCAACATTTACTCGACATTTTTGCAAATGTTGCTATCACTGGTATTCGGGGTGTTCTGCATACTGTGATTGCAACGCTATCAAAAATGGCAATTTAAAAACCCTGTGATTTTTTCTATCGGAACTTAGTGCATACAGTAGGCCGCTTAGTGTCTCTCTTGGGAGACAGCTCACATGTAGGCATAAGTAGAGGGTTTAACCCTAGCACTGCTGGATGATACTAAACAGAGAGCAACTAGGGCAAACAATCTTAGTAGCCAGGGCCTATATGGCTACATTCTCTCTCTGTTGGAAAAATCTCATGCTCCCGGATGAGACACATTATATAAATCCCCATACCATCAACATTTATATCAGGGCTGCACAACATCCGGCCCGCGGGCCGCATGTGGCCCACCGGGGCACCCAGTGCGGCCCGCGACGGACCCCCTTCAACCCCCCCCTTCTTCACCCCCCTCTTCTTCACCCCCCTCTTCTTCACCCCCCTTCCCTGGTTTGGATAAAAGGCCGCACTCCAGTAGTGTCTGTGCGCGGCACGCGCTCTCCCCTAACCTCCTAACCTCTAAACTCCCTCCTCCCTCCACCCTCCTCCCTCCTCCCTCTTCCAGCACAGGGACGCGCTCTAGCAGTGTTGCGCGACCCGGAACTTCCAGGTCTGCTGCTAGAGCGCGCATCCCTCGCGCTTCCATCATGTTTCCATGCCATAACCATCACCAGGTAAGCATGGGGGTGGGGAGTTGCTGACATGGGAGGGGGGGCTGCTGACATGGGAGGTGGGCTGCTGACTTGGGTGGGGGGCTGCTTACATGGGTGGGGGGCTGCTGACATGGAAGGGGGGTGTGAGGCTGCTGACATGGAAGGGGGGTGGGGGCTGCTGACTTGGAAGGGGGGTGGGGGCTGCTGACATGGAAGGGGGTGGGGGGCTGCTGACATGGAACGGGGGTGGGGGGCTGCTGACATGGAGGGGGGTGGGGGGCTGCTGACATGGAAGGGGGGTGGGGGGCTGCTGACATGGAAGGGGGGCTGCTGACATGGAATGGGCTGAGGTGGCTGCTGACATGGGAAGGGGGTGAGGGGCTGCTGACATGGGAGGGGGGCTGCTGACATGGGAGGGGGGTGAGGGGTAGCTGACATGGAAGGGGGGTGGGGGGCTGCTGACATGGAATGGGCTGGGGGGGCTGCTGACATTGAATGGGCTGGGGGGCTGCTGACATGGGAGGGGGGCTGCTAACATGGGAGGGGGTGAGGGGCTGCTGACATGGAAGGGGGCGTGGGGGGCTGCTGACATGGAATGGACTGGCAGGGCTGCTGACATGGGAGTGGAGCTGCATACATGGGAGTGGGGCTGCTGACATGGGAGGGGCGTGGGGGGCTGCTGACATGGGAGGGGGGCTTCTGACATGGGAGGGGGGCTGCTTACATGGGAGGTTGCTGCTGACATGGGTGGGGGGTGGGGGCTGCTGACATGAGTGGGAGGCTGCTGACATGGGTGGGGGCTGCTGACATGGGAGGGGGGTGGGGGCTGCTGACATGGGAAGGGGGTGGGGGGCTGATGACATGGGAGGGGGAGGGGGGCTGCTGACATGGGAGGGGGGTGCTGACATGGGAGGGGGGTGCTGACATGGGAGGGGGGCTGCTGACATGGGAGGGGGGCTGCTGACATAGGAGGGGGCGGGGGCTGCTGACATGGGAGGGGGTGGGGGCTGCTGACATATGGGGGGGGCTGTTGACATATGGGGGGGCTGCTGACATATGGGGGGGCTGCTGACATTGGGGGGCTGCAGAAATGGAATGGGCTGGGGGGGCCTGCTGAAATGGAATGAGCTGGGGGCTTCTGATATGGGCTGTGGGGGGCTGCTGATATGGGCTGTGGGGGCTGCTGAAATGGGCTGTGGAGCCCGACTCTGTTTTCCTTGTGAGGGGGGAGAGTGGTGTGAGTTGCAGGGGGGGAGAGTGGTGTGAGTTGCGGAGGGGGGGAGAGTGGTGTGAGTTGCAGGGGGGGGAGAGTGATGTGAGTTGCAGGGGGGAGAGTGATGTGAGGTGCAGGGGGGAGAGTGATGTGAGGTGCAGGGGGGGAGAGTGATGTGAGGTGCAGGGGGTGGGATGTGTGTGGTGTGCAGGGGGTTATTGTGTGTTTGATGTGGAGGGGGAGTATTATGTGTGTGGGTGAGGTGGAGAGATAGGGGTATGAGAGATAGATGGGCAGTTTCGCAAAGGTTGATAGTGAGGGGTTCTGGTGGAGATATGAGGATGATGATGAGGGGTGCTGGGGAGAGATGATGATGATGATGATGATGATGATGATGATGATGATGAGTTGTGCAGGCCTGATTTATATAATTAAAAATACAATAAGCAAGGTTCAACATATAACAAAAACTGTGATAGCAGTCCTTTCCCTAGAAAGAACCATAAACACAGCAGCAATGTTAGGGTGAGGGTGAATAATGGGCATTCCACCTTACGCGTAACCTCTCCCCCACCAGACAAGTAGTTCCATGCAGGCTTTAGCCTCTTGTCCACCGCAAGCCTCGCATTGCACAGGGGAGCTGTCATGCCTGTATGCCCGCAGACCAAGCTAGACCCCAGTACTGAGGTGGGAACGGTATGATACCACACACCCACAGCAGTGGGAGCAAGCCCGAAGTGTGGTACACTGGCGACACACTTTATTTGAGCTCGGCTAGTCCCGCGAATTCGGGTATACTCGGGTGTATTGAGGTTTGTGACTGTTTTCTGCCCGAGTGCATTGCGTTATTTTCCCGGCAGGGATTGAAGCATTTTATTCCGGCTAGCTACAATACTGCAATGCCGTGTAAAAACACATGAGGGCGCTTGTGAGCTGTTCTCTTGAAGCCGTCCCCTATAGTGAATTGTAATGCAGTATATATACTGTATATATAGATATATATACTGTATAACAACAGCCCCTATAACCCCTAACATACAGTACTGTACACATACAGTACTGTATATGCACATACTGGGGGCGAGATGTGTTTGCAGCAGAGAGAGATCCGCTGCTCTCTCTGCGCAAACAGCGACACATTAAAAATTATTTTAAATACATTTTTATTTATAGTGTAGATGTGCAGGGGGTCTCGGGAGCTGAACCGCGTTGGTTTCAGGTCGAGGGACCCCCTGCCCCCCGAGATACAGACCCCTTTATGAGGTGCCGGTATCCCTCTGCGTTTAAAGGTCCCGATCACGTGATCGCGGCCTGTTAAACCAAGTAGAGGGATACCGGCACCCCCAAAAGGGGCCTGTATCTCGGGGGGCAGGGGGTCCCCCGACCTGAAACCAACGCGGTTCAGCTCCCGAGACCCTCTGAACATGTACAGTATAAATAAAACACATACAGTATATACAGTAGATAAACACTCGTTCTTTACCTTAGCGGCTATGGGCTAATGTAATCGGGCCCTTTAAACGCAGAGGGATACCGGCACCCCCTAAAGGGGCCTGTATCTCGGGGAGCAGGGGGTCCCCCGACCTGAAACCAGTGCGGTTCAGCTCCCGAGACCCCCTGCACATCTACAATATAAATAAAAATGTATTTAAAATAATTTTTAATGTGCCGATGTTTGCGCTGAGAGAGCAGCGGATCTCTCTCTGCTGCAAACACATCTCGCCCCCAGTATGTGCATATACAGTACTGTATACTGAACATGTAGAATAAATGCATAGTTTTATTTATTCGGGTTTATTACACAGTATACTGTTCGGCCGGAAAACATCAGCATACAGCACAATATTATCCATCGAAATCCCCCCATTAGCCGTTTTCTTTTCTGAGGAAAAACAAAATGAAAAGTTTTAATGTACAGTAATGGTCAGCCCCCTAAAGAAGTACCCAGCCAGCCCCACCAAAATAATACGGCAACAATACAGTACTCACCATAATATTTCCCATTCAGCTTTCGCCGGCGCCGGTCCACTGCCAGTACAGCTTTCTTCATCATCCACATCGATAGTTTGCAGCGGGACTAGCCCACCTGTAGTCAGCAGGTGAGGCGGGAAATCGCTTAGGTACATGCAAGCTTCATCAAAACTGGCCGCGAAATCCGACTCTGTCTCAGGATCAGGCTCGGGCTCAGGGTTGTCACTGACGGTGGGTCCGTTATCGGAAGCCGGTGCTGGTGCTGGTGCTGGTGCATTGCTTGGCAGGGACTGTCGCTTCTTAGTTGGTTTTAACACGACCCTTCGCCTTTTGCCGCCTCCATGATCATAGATACGGGAAAAACCCTGTGACACACACCAATACCCTCCAACAAATTGGGGCTCAATACGGTGAAAACAGGGGTCACTACATAACCTTTTCCTTATTGTACGCTTCCACAAATGAGGAGTTGGCGAAAATTTGTAAAAGTCATAGTTTTCGATAAAATACTGATAAATTTGAACAACTGTTGCCATCTTATCCTCTGTTGCATTAATAGCGGCCCATATCAAATAAGCATAACTTCTGTCAGGTTTTTGGAACACGGGCTGCACTTGAACACTCATGGTGGGTCTCTGGAGAATAGTGTAACTGAAACTGGTCTTTGTCTTTCTTTAATATGTAAAGCCTAAATTGATACATTTTTGCAACTCTTCCTTCAGTCTCAAGGCCAAGGCCAAGTTACTGTACAATGGCACACTGTGGTACAGTATCTTTTTTAAACGAAACACCTGCAAGCCCACACATTACTGATTCGGCGCTTTACAAGTCAGGAGGTTATACCATCTGGTGGACACGCGAAGCATTGCAGCCTAGTAAATCCTGATCATTATCATTTAACACATCAGCCGCCTGTCAGCCAGGCATGAACCGTGGCTGGGAAGGCAAACGCAACGCAGCATGCAAGAGGTGATCAGCGGCGGATTCCAGGTATCTGCCAGGTACAAACTGGGCATTTGCTCGAATAAAGTGTGTCGCAGCAGTATAGCGTTGCTGGGCCTGTTGGAAGAGTTGTTAGTGTATACTTGCAGCGCTTGGGGAATGTCCGTGAGAATAGTCATGTCCGTTTACCAATGTTCAGGGATCCAGAGGGTAGAGTCATCAGAGGGCAAGCCAGGTCCTAGGAAGCCAGAGGTCAGCGGAGTCGTATGCATAGCAGGGTTCAAAGGGATACCAGAGAGCAGAGTAGTCCAGGGTAAGCAGGGATCAAAGCCAGGGAATTCCAAAGTAACACAGGAGCAGGTAATCACAGGATCACAGAGGGAGCACAGCATAGGTCAGATACACACAGGGAAACAGGAACATGCAGAGCGAGGAAGAGGTGGACAGACAGGGATTATTAAGGAAGGTGCACAATGACAGAGAGGGGAGGAGTAGAGAGAGAAGTGGGTCTATTTTGATCTGGTTTAAAACTGATTGGCCGGCGAAGCCGGCCAATTCAGTTGAACAGCAATTCTACTTGTTGCCAAGTAGAACAAAGAAAAACCAGTCAAACAAATATTCAAAAGAAGACCAACAAGTGCACTGTTGAAGTGCACTTAAAGCAGAAGGGTTAAATCTGAAGAACCCTTGATGGGGGATACCGAGCAGAGCACCCCGCTTAACGCCCACCGGGAGGCAAACTCTGAAACTGTCCAAAACCTGCTTCCTGGTTTTACAAATGGCTACCTTAGCCAATGCCAGGAGCAGGTTGACCAGGAGATCCCTAGGCTTATCGTTCCGGGACACTGGGCACCCAAAAATAAAAAGATGAGGGGAGAAGTGTAGCCAGAACTGCAGGAGAAGGCTCTTCAAGAAGGAAAAGAGGGGCTGCAGTCTGGAGCAACTCAAATAAATGTGATATACGGACTCCCGCTCGCCACAAAAGGGACAGGCGGCGGGGGAGTCCGTGAAGTGTGCCAAGTACTCTCCTGTGCTCAGTGCACCGTGGAGGACCCTCCAACTCAAATCCCCGGAGGGACGGGGAACCAAACCTGAATAGAGTTCCTTCCACCGGGGTCTCTCGCCCTCGTTCGCAGGAAATACCCGCCTCCAGATAGTATCAGGGCGGGTGACAAGGGCGAGGTAGTGCACTATATGGAGCACTAGAGAATACAGGACTTGCCTCGGCATGCCGCGGAAACATGCCGGGGACATATCCCCCAACCTGCTGAGGTTGGGGGAGAGAGGAGCCCGAGGGGTTTGCCGTGGCTTTGGTTCCACGCAAAGATCCGGAGAGCTGAAGTTGATAGGTTGACAAGGCTCTCCATCTGCAATACCCCCTCAATGAAGGTGCGTGAGTCGGGGTGGATGGCATCTTTAATCTCCCGGATCAAACGATGAGGGACGCGGGCAGTACGCAGACCCATACGGGGCGCAAGCACCTCTGCCCTAACCCAGCCTCGCTGCTCAAAGTCCAGGAGATCCCCAACTCTGGTCACCTGTGCCAGGATTAGCCGGCGGCAAATAGAGGGTGAATCGAACATCCGAGCCCCCACTGCCGGATTATACAGCAGGGGCTCGGCGAGGAAATCAAACCCCACCACCTGTTCCTTCCTGGTCACGGAGACCAGTTTCCAGGCCTTAAGTAAGTCCCTGTAGTATGCCGGCAGCTCCGAGAGGTCTCTACCTAAACCCTCAGGCCTGATGATAAACAGTTGCCGGTCAAACCTCATATTGCGCAGCTGGCGAAAGAAACTGGTTGCCAGCTGGCACCACTGCGGAGACGGATCTGCGAATAGGTATCTCTGCAGGTATTGGAGGCGGAATGTGTGTAACTGGGAGCGGACACACACCACTCCCTGTCCACCCTCCTCCAAAGGAAGGCACGCAACTCCCGCAGAGACCCAATGCTTCCCCATCCAGAGAAAATACATCAACCTCCTCTGCAACTTGTTGATAAATTCGGGGGGCGGACCCATGGCTATCAGCCGGTGCCATAGCTGACTGGCCACCAGCTGGTTGATCACCAGGGTTCTTCCCCCGAGGGAAAGCATTCTCGACAGATACACCCAAGACCCCAGACGAGCAATGACTCGTTCCTCAAGATCACTGTAGTTTTCTGGGGCCGGGTTCTCCGCAGCAGACAGGTAGACTCCCAGATATTTGAGAGTATCCCTCCCCCACGAGACATTACGAAACGTGGGGGACAAAGAGTCCACCTGTAAGGGACCCACCAAAATGCCGGAGCACTTAGACCAGTTGATCCGAGCAGAAGAGGCTGCGGTGTAGACCTCTTGGCACGCTTGCGCCCGCTCTAGATCATCTAGGTCCTGGGCCACGAGGAGCACGTCATCTGCATAAGCCGACAGGACTACCCGCATGTCGGGCTCCCACAGCACCAGCCCGGTGAGCCTCCTCCTCAGTAGGCAGAGGAAGGGCTCAATGGCCAACGCGTACAGTTGCACAGAGAGGGGGCACCCTTGACGTACTCCCTGACCAAACACAAAAGGTGCCGTCAGGGACCAATTGATCTTTACCAGACACTCTGCAGAGGCATACAGCATCTGCAGAAAGCCCACAAATTGTGGGCCGAAGCCAAACTCCCGCAGGGTCTGCATGAGGTAACGGTGATCCACCCTGTCAAACGCCTTCTCCTGATCTAGGGACAGGAGGGCAAGTGACAGACCAGTCCTCTGTGCGTGATGTAGCAGGTCCCGGAACAGAAAAATGTTGTCATGAATACTCCGGCCCGGGACAGTATAGGACTCGTCGGGGTGAATCACCTCTGCCAGCACTGACTTGAGCCTCAGCGAGAGCGCTTTGGCTACGATCTTATAGTCCGTGCTTAGCAGTGAGACCGGTCGACAGTTAGAGATCTGGCAGAGATCCCCCTTCTTTGGCAGCAAAGACAGTATTGCCCGCCGACACGAAAGGGGCATCTCACCGGTCTCCAGGGCTTCGGCCAGAACCTCGGTGAAATCAGGTCCCAGCATCTCCCAGAAAAACCGGAAGAATTCCACAGTCAGCCCGTCTAGCCCCGGAGTTTTTCCGCGGGACATGAGACTGAGGGCTTCAGAGAGCTCGGCCAGAGTCAAAGGTAACTCAAGCCGCTCCCTTCTACCCTCGCCGACCGTGGGAAGCCTCTCCCATAAGACCCTGCATGCGTCTGGCTGGATTGACTCCGGAGAGAAAAGGTCTACGTAGAATCTCCGGGTTCTGTCCCGGATGCTCTCCGGGTCAGTCAGAGGAGTACCGTCTTCTGCTAGCAAGCAGGTGATATG